>NC_143131.1:492884-648846 GCF_059928025.1 Delphinapterus leucas
TAAGGATTATTGGTCTGCTTTAAAAAAAAACAAAACAAAACAGGGCTTCCCTGATGGCTGAGTGGTTAAGAGTCCACCTGCCGATTCAGGGGACACAGGTTCAAGCCCTGGTCCGGGAAGATCCCACATGCCGCAATTCAACTAAGCCTGTGAGCCACAACTACTGAAGCCCACACATCTAGAGCCTCTGCTCCGTGACAAGAAAAGCCACCACAATGAGAAGTCCGCACACCGCAATGAAGAGTAGCCCCTGCTCGCCACAACCAGAGAAAAGCCTGCACGCGGCAACGAAGACCCAATGCAGCCAAAAATAATAATTTTTTTTAAAAATCTCAGAAAACTGAGATTGCCGTTTTATGAAGGACATTTACAACAGGGAAATCTCCAATTATAAGGGTATGTCCCTCTTTGCACCAAAAATAGAAGGATAATTAAATATTAAGTAACTCTTTTCAAAGGGGAAGTCCTGACTTAAATGTGCAAACAGTCATACCCTTGTTTACTGTGCTTTGCATGATAAGCTGCCATAACTGGCCTTCCCCACTTCCCCAGCATCTTTCTTCTGTTTTTAGCTGAAGACAGTATTTAAGGGGATGGTTTTGGTCATTTCAGGGCCTGACTCAGTTTCCCGTGGTATCCCCCCTGTATTCAGAAGGTATACATGTTATTAAACTTCGGCTTTTCTCCTGGTAATCTGTCTTTTATTACAGGGGCGGGGGCGGCCTCAACCAAGAACCTAGAAAAGTAGAGGGAAAATTGTTCTTCCTCCCGTACACGTGCAGTGGAATACTACTCAGCAGAAGAGAATGCACCACCAACCTATGGAAAGACATGGATAAATCTTCAGTATACACTGCTAAGTGAAAGACTCCAGTCTGCGGAGGCTGCACACAGCATGACCCCATTGACGACATTCCGGGAAAGGCAAAGCTACGTAGATGATAAGCAGATCATGGGGTGGGGGTTTGAAGTAGTCCATGTGATACTCTAGGGTGGATGCCTGTCACTATGCATTTGTCTAAGCCCACAGATGTGCATAGCCCAAGGGGCCAATCATAATCTATTCAAATTTAGTTATTTAGGATGTAGGAATGTTGGAGGATGGAATACATAATGTCACAGAATCTAACTGTATTAGAAATATATGGAAACAACTCACTGTACGGGATGGGATAAAAGGTGCTGACCTAAGTCACCTTTGGAAATGAATGGGATCTGTAGACTAAAGGCAAAATGGACCGTATATAAACAGTGGGCTTTATTCTAGGAAGTTCTTTCCAGGGTGTAGTAGCTAACAATTCTGAAACCTCTGCACAGGTAACCTGGAAAGGAGCAATGCACAGACAAATGGCAGATGGTGGGAGCCAGGGAGCCAGCCACAGCCTTGCTGTGGGAGTGGGAAGTTACAGATAAGCAAGGGGAGAGCCTCTGCCCTCGTAATCCTGGATATAGGCTTCCTGGGAGGATGTTGACTGGCCGGGGAAAACACACAGATCTTCATGCTGGGAAGACCCTGCAGACATAGGAATTTCCCACCCCATCTTTCTACCCATACCTGCTGGAAACATTCAGCCCTCCATAATCAGTCAACATCTCCCCCCCCGGGCAGATAAAGGAGCATGAGGGTCTTGATTACCCTAAGCTGTCCCAGAATCCAGGCCCTGAGGGTGGAGCCAGGTTGGGGGTTCCTGGGCCTCTGAATCCAGGCCCTGGGTGTGGAGCCAGGTTGGGGGTTCCTGGGCCTCTGACCAGCAGGTGAGAAGAGGGAGGAAGACTGGTCCTGAGGACAGAGGTTCCCTCAAGTCTGTGAGCCCAAGAGCCCCGATGGGGTTCATTCCCGGTGCGGATATGGGCGGAGCCTGCAGTGGTTCTCTTCCACCTGGGCCCTTTGATGAAGCCATGGCAGCACTGGGCCCTGACGTCTCCTGGCAGTGCCTCAAACTCTGACACAGCAGTTTTACAAAGGAACAGGAGAATGCAGCTGAGCCCCTGATGGCCACTCCTTTGTGGCTCTGAGTTGCTTCCACCAGGACCGCAGTCACCTGCACATAGTCTGCTGTGACCTACCTGCCCCCATTGGCCTTTCCTCTCCCTCCCTGTGATGATGCCCGTGACGTTTCCAGCCTGGACCCCTCTCCCAGGCCAGACGCCTCTGTCCAGCCACTGCACCCTCATCTCACCTTGGGGGCTAACAGGCCCCTCAGAGGACTGGGCCCACAGCTCCCCACACCCAGGAGCAGCCCCACGTTCCCAGGCTGCCGATCCCAGGCACCGGGTGTAACCGAGCAGGACCCTACTGGGCCTTCCCAGGACAGACCCCTCCCCCACATGCTCTGCTGTAGCTCCTCTCTGAAGTGCCTGGATAACAGTACCTGATGCACGCTTCCTGAGTTGTTTTACAGATGCTAAAACCACCACCAAGTGGAAGAAATTAACTACTTGATGATCATGAACAGGTAGCCCCGCAGCTTCTGGCGCCTAAGAATTTATAATGTTAACCGCCTGTTACCTCACCATCAACCAGAGAATTGTGCACCAGCTGATCACATACCCTGCGACGCCCCTCCTTCACCTGGCCTTTAATATTGCTTTACTGAAATCCTTCAGGGAGCTTGGGGTTTTAGAGCACAAGCCACCTGGCCTCCTTGTATTGGCACTTTTACAATTAAAGCTGCACTTTCCTTCACCACACCCGGTGTCAGTAGACTGGCTTTACTGCACTCGGGCAAGCCGACCCATGTTTTGTTCAGTAACACTGGGGCCTCCCAGGCTCCCACCCTCCTTTTGCCCCAGTGGCTGTCATCTGCTCCTCCAGTCTTGTTGCAGCAAAAGTAGAAATGAAGTTTTCCTTCCCCTGAGAACAAGGAAAACAAAGGGAACAGCGAACAGGCTAGAGAAGAAACATAACCTGGCCTGAAAGTGTTCATCACTCCTTGTTTTACTTTGTCACTCATCTGTAATAATTAGATTTGTACTTTTCAAAGCTAACCTCACTCCCTGACACTATGTAATTTACATTTAGCACCCATCACCCCTGACTCTGTGTGAGTTACATCCCCTGCCTCTCACTCCCTAACCTTATTATATCCAGCACTTACATTCTATTCGACCCTCATAACAAATCACCCCCTATAGTTTTTGCATTTCAGAAACGAGGTCACCACCGATAAACCAGAGGCAAATGTATGCAATTACCAGACTGCTGGACCCCAATTACCAGGCGGCCTGATGCCAGCTATGACTGTTTTGAAATAATGCAAAGGAAAGGAAGAATGCAAGACCTTCACTACTTTTATCCTCATCCTATACGCCGGACTGCGAGAGCCCCACGCATAAAATTTTCCCTGATTCTCAAGGAGGGGGGGGGTGCCCAGTTCTTGAGGTGCTAGCCAGCTGTGTCTTTCCTTCTGCCTGGCAGAAACATAAAGCCATCTCTCTCTTCCTCCAAAATCCCTGTCTCCGTGTTTCTGTTTGGCCTCGGTGCACAGGGAAGCTGAGATTTCGACAACAGTCTGTGGCCAGTTCCCACACTAATTCCGCTCTACGCCCACAGCCCTGGCCCAAGCCCCATCTGGTGCCTGGTTCCTCCATCAGGCCTGACAAAGCTGCCTGCCCGCACGGTGCGTCTCACATCCCACCCCAACCTGGTCTTTCTGAAGCATAAACGAGACTGACCCTCTCCCGCCTGTAATCCCCCAAATGTTTCCCCACTTTCGCTAGGGTATCTGCCGGGAGAGACATCTGCCAACGCCCTGAGAGTCCCCGGCATCCCCACTAGGCTGCTGGCTCCTGAGTTCCCTGACAATGAGCACCTCAGCAGGCCGGGCGACACGGCAGGAAACCCCAGAACTGCTCACCTCAGGACTGGGCCGGCACTGCCATGGCCTGATCAGAGACAGCAGAGAAGGGTTCCCCAGCTGGGACACAAACTCTGCACGAGTGGCCTCTCCTTGAGCCATTACATCAACTCGTGTGACTTGAGGGAAGGAAGGACTGAAGCACACTTGGTTCCTAAGGAGGATGGTATAGGCTCAGTCACATCCCTCCAAATTCACATGCTGAATCCCTAACCCCCAGGACCCCAGGATGTGGCTGTATTTGGAGATGGGATTTTTAAAGAGGTGATCAAGGTAAAAATGAGGTCACTAGGGTGGATCCTAATCCAATAGCATTGATGTCCTACAAGAAGAGGTAAGGACACAGATAGGCACAGGGGGAGACCACGTGAGGACCTGGGGAGAAGATGGCTGTCTAAGCACCAAGGACAGAGGCCTCAGGAGAAGCCAGCGTGCACACACCTTGATCTCCGACAGCATCCAGGACTGGGAGATAGGTCTGTTACCCAAGCTGCCCTGTCTGTGCTATTTGTTACGGCGGTCCTGAGCAGACTCACCCGCAGGGTTAACTCAGGGCTCAGACTGGACACAGCCCGCTCTCCATCCCCCTGTACGTGGGTTACAGGAACCCCAGGAACTGAGGAGGGGGTCCCTGAGGGGAGGCACAAGATAGAAGATGCTAGGCATTAACATGGCTGCATTCATGTTAAACGTGCCTGAAGTCCAAGCACACGAGATGGTTTTGTCCTGTATGTACATCGGCACCTTCAGTCTGAACTGCAGATCTTGGGCTTCACCAGCTCCACTGAGAGCATTAGCTTCACCTGCTGTGGACCGTCTCCTATAGGATTTCCAGAACCACAAAGCACTGAAGCTTCACAGGACCCAGTGTCTGTGCGCTACCGTCCAGGTGACCGTCACAACAGGGCCGTGCGGCTGGCCATCAGAACCCATTTCCCTTTTTCCTGTTCACAGCTACCCTGCACCTCCCAGCCTTCCCACCCCTTCCAGCTGGGGCGTAGTGTCTCCTGTTACCAAGGGAAACAGGTGAAGTTGGTGAGGGACTTGGCCAGCCTGCATCCTACAACAGAGGGCATGAAGCCCAGCTGGTCACTGCACCCTGCTGGTTGGAGACCTCACCTGGAAGCAGGGAGGAGAAACAAGGGGGCCAGAGCCTGGGACCTGACACTCACCTGCCCTGGACTCTCACAAGAAGGGGACAGACACATCTTGAGCTCCAGCCCAGTTTGGGGAGACACTTTGTTCCAGCAACAAACTTTACCTTAAAAGCCAAGGTGCTTTACAAACCCCTCCCCAGCTGTCACAGAAAGTCAGGCTTCATCTCATCACACTTTTCTCAAACCCCAGCTCACGCTGAGACCACCTCTCGGGTGATGGTGCTTCAGAGAAGCCCCTTTAAAAGGTCCCTGGAGTTCAGCTCTCCCAGCCCTGCCTTCAGTTTAAGGGAGAAGTTTCCTTGACAACCAAGCTTCACAATCTCCCAAACTCTTCTCCTTCAAACGTTCCTATTCTAGGCTGGATGAGCCTAAAGAGACAGTGCTGTCATCACGTGCCAGAAAACGATTCCAAGCCCATAGTTATTGGTCACATGATGCTATTGATGATGAAATCCCAGGAGAGCCAGCTTTCCAATATAACCATTTCTGGACTCGGCACTGGGTCCCTTTCCACGGACAGGGTGGAGTGGCTGTTTCCACGTGCCCCGTGGTAGAAGAGCTCACCTAATGCAGCCAGGACTCCTCACTCAGCCCAGACCGCACCCACATGGCTGCTGTCTGTGCCAGTCTATACGGGACCTTGGCAATCTCCTAAAATGAGGGTTATTTTATACACAGGCAATGGGTTGAATGCTGGCCCCGAAAGATGTGCACCCCTCAGAACACGTGAACAGGACCATATCTGGGAAAAGGGTCTTTCTATATGTAGTTAAAGAGCTCGAAGTGAGGTCATCCTGGGTTAGGGTGGTCCTCAATCCAACTGAGAAAGTCCTTATGAGAGACAAAAGAGGAGAAACACAGACACAGAGGAGAAGCCACGTGAAGACAGAGGCAGAGACGGGAGGGATGCAGCCGCAAGCCTGGGAATGCCTGGAGCCCCCAAAAGCTGGAAAAGGCAGGAAGAACCCTATCCTGGAGCCTTTGGAGAGACTTCTGTCCTGCAACACCTTGATCTCAGATGTCTGGTCTCCAGGACTGGGGGAGGATGAATTCCTGTTGTTTTGAACCACCCAGCTTGTGGTCATTTGTTACAGAAGCCACAGAATGGTCACACAGACCCTGCTCTGTAGGATCCTGGAGTGCGGGCCTTATTAAAGGCCCACAGAGGCTGGGTTACAGAACCCTTACGGTCAGCATTGGGCCTCAGAAATACTAAAGCAGTGGCTGGACACCAGAACGTTGAAGGGTCAGTCAGAAGCCCATCCCTAAGGGTGCCGGCTGCACACGGCCTCCCCAGGTTTTTACGCCTGTACCTGTTGGGGATAAGTATTTCCATCCTGATTCAGGACTTCTGATGTCACCCTTCACGTTGCTAATCAAAAACCCACTAGTTATACAGATGAAAACCCTATCAGGGCACTTGCTCCAGTGGTAAACAATTCTGAAGTTGGTCAGAGGCGGGGGATCAACTCCCATGCAGCCAGCAGCTCCCCCGCAAGGAGTGTCCTCATTGCAAGGCTGGGGGACGGTGCCGAGGCGTCTGTGAGTAAACGTGAGCTGAGCCCCAGGCCAGCTGCTGCTGAACTGTTCCCACCCTTCCCAGGTAAAACACCTGAATGTGTGCAAGGACTTGAAAGCCTAGAGGAAAGGGCTTGGAGTCACACCAGCCACAGCACGCAGGCCGACTTGGTGCCTGCAGGCCAGCCAGGATGGTCCTGGCCCTGGGCACTCTTCTGGAAGCTTTCCATTTCCCTGCCTGAGATACCCCTCCTCTCCCGGCCCCCACTGCGTTTTTCCTTCCTCACCTCTGCCCAGGGAGAAATTCCAGCAGAAGGTATGGGTGACACATCCTGTCCTTTAGCAGGTGGCAGCCCAGCAACTCCTGCAGAAAGTCCAGCAGAGCCCCACTCACACCGGGCCACCAACAGAGCCGTGGCCCCTCACTCCCTCCCAGCAGCCCAGCCCCGAGACTGCTGATGGGGCAGAGAACATGGCGTCAGGCCCAGCTGCAGGGGCTCTTGCTGCCTGGAGCGGTGTTTATATTGACCTCAACGCAGGCACACCTGGGGAGAGCTGGCCGGCAGGGTCAGGCTGCCCAGGTCAGCCAATCCTCGCCCCTCAGGGTCTCACAGTTGCATTCTAGCCAAATTCTAGCTCTCACATTCCTGCCCCAGTGCACCTGGGGTCGGGGGCAGCAGACCCAGGCTCTGTTCTGGCAGAAGCTCCCTTTCTGTGAACAGGGCTTCCCCCACTCCCATTATCCTCACTGGAGACTCAGGAGGCCACAGCATCGGGGCACCTCCAGTACCAGGACCCCACCCTAGGGAATCTCTCAAGAGTAGGAACCAGGCCTGCAGGTGGAGGGGAGGAGGGAGCCGGCCTCTTCAGGATCCCCGGGGCTAGGAAGCCTCCTACGCAGGAGGGCCTTGGACTCAGATTAACTGCCACCCAGGGTCTCCCAGCCCTCCCTTGGTAGGGGGGCCCTTCAGATTCCAGGGCCCCAAGATCCTCCCCACCGACTTCTGACCCCAACTGCAGGGTAGGGGATCCCCTCCGCGGCTTCTTTTTTCTTGCTCCCAGAATTCCCTGAAGCTGTTATACTCAGGGCGGGATCAGGGCTGCTCCCTGCAGGGCCAGACCCTGATGTCCGGCCAGACCCCAGCCGGCAAGAGAAAGGAAGCCCCGTCTCCGCGGCTGAAAACACCAGTGCGGGACGTTTGCCGTCCACTTCACCTGGCGGGGAAACGGGCACACTGAAGTGGAGAGTGATGGGGTGCAGGTGGGAAATGCGGGTGCTCGGAGCCTGGAGAGGAGGGCTCCTGAGAGGGTGAGGTCACAGGGTGCAGGAGGGGGCCGGGAGATGGGCAGGGGGACGGGCAGTGCGTGTCCGGCGCTGGAGCACGTGCATCCTCGCTTGGGCCGGCCCCCTGCCCTGAAGGCTGCGTCTAGTAACACAAGGGACCCTGGAAGGGGGTTTGCTGTGTGGCCGGTTCACTAAAGCTCGGTGTCTGTGGGCACATGGGCCCAGCTGCAGTCCCGGGGAACACACTGTTCTCTCCAGGGAAATGAGGTGGACACTCAGTTCCCGGTCTGTGGATGGTCTAGTCCTCTGGGTGTCTTGTCTCTTATTGGGGGTCACTGGGACTTTAACCTCACTCCGTGGAGTACAGGAGGAGAGGGATGCACACGCCCCGGGGCTCACTGTGCCTGGGCTCCTGGGGAGGACCTCTCTGGCCCACATGTTCACAGGCCTCAGGCACCCCTGCTCGACATTCCCCTCCAGAGACTCGGCAAGAGGACCTGCCCTGTGAAACGGGGCGCCTGGCTCGGGGGGCTTGTGGGTCCCTTCTCAGATGGCCACACTCAGGTCTCGGGGTGGGTGCGGTGGCCTGTGACCACTCGCCAAGTCACCACGCTGCTGCGGCTCCTTTCTGGGGCCTGAGATGCCCCGGGGTGGCTGGGGGAGCGGGGCAGGTTGCTGTGATGGGGAAGTGTGGGACGGGGGTCCTGGGCCCTGGGTCCCTCACCGAGGAGGAGAGGGGGTCATGCCCAGAGGGGGGGAGGCCGGTGACGGTCCTGGGTGTCAGCAAGCACAGCGCCGCGCCCTGCAGGCCGGGTGTGGGATTCCTGTGGCCCCGGCACAGGACACCAGACGACCAGACGGGGGGCGTGGTTGGGACAGGGGACGCTTCCCCTCAGGCCTGGAGCCCGAGGTCAAGGTGCTGGGGGCCCGCTCCTCCGCGCCTTCTGGGGTCAGTCAGTCCCAGGCCACTCCCAGTCCCGTCTCTGTCTCTGCCATGACATCGCCTTCTCCTCCATGTGTCAGGGTCCAAATGCCCCCCATGAGGACGCCCGCACACCGGTCAGTGACCTCAGCTCACCCCGGGCAGCTCTGTCGTGGCCCATCGGCACACAAAGTCCCATACTGAGGTCCCGGGAAGTCCGTCTTCCGGGGCCTCTTGAGGTGACAATCCTCGTGGTCGACACAGCTCGTGGGGGCTTGTGGGTCCCCCAGGCCGGAATCCAGGAGCCTCATGGAGGACGGGGTGTCCTGAATCAGGGAGGACGGACGGAAGCGCAGAGGGGGGAGGGAGGCCGAGGGGCGGTCAGCCCTGCCCTCCAAAGACGGGGGGAGTCTCTAGAGGGCCAGGTCAGAGCTGGCGGGGGGACGCGGTGCTCAGAGGCGGGCGGCCTGGGCTGCAACGTCAGGGTCGCTTAGGGCAACCATAACCCAGTTCCAGCCCTAATGCTGACCCTTCAAAGCACAAACACCAAGCCACATCTAATCAAGTCATACAAATACATCATGAGAAAGAAAAGTACACCAGTATATCTTACAAATATGAACACAAGAATCCTCCCCAAAATTAGAACAACATGGAGCCAACAGAACATTAAATGCATGATGCCATAAGCAAGTATCTCTACACTGGAAATGTCAGGTTGTTCAACATATTAAACCTAAGCAATGTACTGAAGAACTATAAAGAAGTGAAGTCAAAGCACATGATCCTATCAATTACTGCAGGAAAAGCTATAATCAAAATCCAGTGCTATTTCATGATACAAGCACTCAAGAAAATAGGAATAAAAGGAAGTTTGTTCAATATGAAAAAGAGTAGTATACAAAGCCACAGCAAACACCATGCTCAATGTTAAAAACTGGAAGATTTACTCCTGAAATCAGGAACAAGGCCAGGAAGGTGGCCTCCACCACTGATAATAGTGTACTGGAAGTTCTACCCAGGGTTTTGAGGGAAGAAACCAAAGCCATCCATATGTGAATGGAAAAATTAAAACTGTGTGCATTCACAGAACACAGATCACACCATCTTATATATAAAACTTCCTATAACAACAACAAATTATTTGACTAATCACTAATTCAGCAAAGTTATAGAAAAAATATCAATTCACAAAAATCTATCTTATACATATATACTAGCGATAAATAATCTGAAAAAGAACTTATGAAAACAATTCCATTTTAAATAATGTCAACATTAATATTTACGAATATATTTAATCAAGATACAAGACTTGCTTTTCTGTATGTAAAGCTGTCTGTATGTTTGAAATTACTGGAAAGTCAAGTACTTTGCAAAACACCATGTCAAAACCATGCCAGAAAGGCAGAGGAAACATCAAACTTCCATACAGAGGCCAAGCCTTACCCAGATGCAGCTCACCCCAAGTCCACATGTCATTTAGAGGCACTGTGGAAAGACTTATTAGAACTTCCAAATATAAAAAACTTCCCTTTCTTCCCTGTTGTGGATGACTTAGATGTGGTAGAAACAGCGGGATTTGGGAAGTTCAATTTTCCACATCATTCCACCAAGAAAATACTGTTAGAAATAATAAATGATTTCAGTAAAGACGCAAAATCAGTACACACAACTCAACTGCATTTCTAAACACGAATAATGAACCATCAGAAAGAGAAAAAAAACCTATTTACAGCTGCATCAAAAAGAACAAAATACCAAGGAATAAATTTAACTGAGGATGTGCAAGACCTGAAAACTTTAAGACACTCATGAAGACATTGAAGAAGACACAAGTCGGTGGAAAGACTCCCCGTGCTCATGGAATGCAAGAATTACTGTTGCTAAAACGTCCGTTCCACCCAAAGCGGTGCACACAGGGAAGGCAGGCCGTCCTGAAATTCCAATGGTGTTTTTCACAGAAGTGGAGCAAATCTTCCTAAGATGCGTGTGGAGCCACAAAGGACCCCGAAGAGCCAAGGTGACCCTGAGAAACCAGAACGGGCCGCAGGCATCTCCCTCCCTGACTTCACACTTCATCACGAAGCTACAGTCCCCAAAACAGTGTGGAACTGGCTCAAAACAGGCGCACAGACCAGAGGGACGGGACGGAGAGCCCAGAACCCACCCCGCACTCTGGCGGGGGAGGGGGCCGTTAAGTTACGACCAGGGGGGCAGGGACACACCGAGTGGAAGGGCAGCCCCACGGTAAACGGTACGGGGGAGACTGCACACCCCATAACCCACGCAGCTCCACCGCACACCAGCCTGACCAAAAACCCAGCTTTGCACACCAAGCCCTTCCTGGGTCGCACGAGGACAGACCCCGGCAGCCGTCAGTCGCCCCCAGGAAGCTTCTCCCCACTGTTCCTCACTGTCTCCTCACCTGTTCCTCCGGCGTCGCCTGTGTCCTCAGGAAACCCAGCTCCCGTCAGCGAGGACGCAGCCCCACGTTGTCCTGAAGCCGAAACCCCAGCGAGTCCTTGAGGAGGCCGAGCGCCCGTCAGCAGCCACAACCCGGCGCTGCCTGAGGAGACACAACTGCCCTCAGCTGCGCTCAGAGCTGGGTCCACGGGGAACTCGCATGCGCTGTGGGTCAGAGAGGCGGGATCAGCGCCACCCTGTGGTCGGTACGGGAAGTGCAGGCCACCCCTCCCTCACGGGTCACTGGAGACAGCGACCCTGCTGGCAGAACTGCTGAACCCATTAAATTGTGGAAACTCAAACAAATGAAGACAATATCCCATAGCTTCTCCAAAGTAGTTAAGGAACAATGAATTGGAAGCCGTATGGAATAAAATGAATGTAGACACAAGCTTGACAACTTACACCAAATTCACTCAAAATGATTCAGAGACAAGTTTTAAATGCAAAACTATTCAAAATTATAGGAGAAAACATCACAGAAAATTGATATGACCTTGGGCTTGGTCATGTCCATCACAAGCTTTGTGGTTTTAACACACAACGCAAAAAAGCAGTCCAGAAAGAAAAACAAGAGATTCTGTGGACTTTATAAAATTAAAGATTTCTACTGTGTGAAAAACCTCATTCAGAAAATCGAAAGACAACACACACTGGGGGACAAAAACTGCAAACATATCTAATAAAGAATTTGTCTCAAAATATACAAAGAACTACAACACAACCCCATTAAAAATAGGGAAAGCTCTAAATAGACACCTGGTCAAAGAAGGTACAGAGATAGTATACAAAACTATGCCCAGGACTGGGGGGCAGAGAAACAGTGGTCCAGTTCAACTCCCTGAGTCATTTGTGACCCAGGAATCGTCCTGTCCTTCCTGGAGGCCTCAGAGAGATGGGGAGGGAGGAAGGGGAAGAGGGCGGATTCTGCTTAGACCTAACTCTAACATCGACCACTCTCACCACTTTCATTCAACATGGTCTAGGTAGTCCTAGACATAGTAATTACGAGAAAAAGAAATAAAAGGAATCCAACGGTAGAGGAAAAAGTAAAACTGTCACTGTTTGTAGATGAGATGACGTTTTATATTTCATTTATTTATTTATTCATTCATTTATTTATTCTGGTTGCGCTGGGTCTTAGTTGTGGCAGGTGAGCTCCTTAGTTGCGGCAGGCAGGCTCCTTAGTTGTGGCATGAGAACTCTTAGTTGTGGCATGCATGTGGGATCTAGTTCCCTGACCAGGGATCGAACCCAGGCCCCCTGCATTGGGAGCACGGACTCTTAACCACTGGACCACTAGGGAAGTCCCGACATGATGTTTTATTTAGAAAATCCTTAAGATGACCCCCCCAAAACAAATAGAATTCATTGGAAAATTCAGTTAAGTTGCAGGATACAAAATTAACCTATAGAAATCAGTTGCATCTCTATCCACTGGCAACAAATTTTCAGAATGAGAAATTAAGAAAACAAACCCATTGACAATGGTATTAACAAAAATGAAATACCTAGGAATACATCTAACCCAGGAGGTAAAAGACCTGTACTCAGAAAACTGGAAGACACTGATGAAAGAAACTGGAGACGACACAGACAAATGGACAGATATAATGTGTTCATGGATTGGAAGAATTCATATTGTTAAAATGATTCCACATCCCAGAGCAATCTAGAGATTTGATGCCATTCTTATCAAAATACCAATGGAATTTTATGAGAACTAGAACAAAGAATTCTGATATGTGTAAGGAAACAGGAAAGAACCTGAATAGTCAATATGATCTTAAGAAAGAAGCACAAACTTGGACATATCACACTCCCTGTTTCAAACTATACTACATATCTAGAATAATCAAGACAGTATGGTATAGGAACAAAAGAAATACACAGAGATCCATGGAACAGAATTGAGAGCCCCAAAAGAAACATAGGCATATATGGTCAATTCATCTATGACAACGGAGGTGAGACGATACAATGGGGAAAAGATAGCCTCTTCAATGAATGGTGGTGGGAAAACTGGACAACGACATGCACAAGAATCAAACTGGAATCCTTTCTTATACCACCTACACAAGCAACCTCAAAGTGAATCAAATACTTCAACGTAAGACCTGAAGCCATAAAGCTCCTCGAAGAGAACATAAGCAGTATGCTCTTTGACATCCGTCTTAGCAATATTTTCTGGATCTGCCTCCCCAAGCAAGGGGAACAAAAGCAGAATTAAACCAATGGGACTCCACCCAACTTTAAAGCTTTTCAATGGCAAAGGAAACCATGCACAAAATGAAGAGGCAGCCTACCGAATGTGAGAAAATAGTTGCAAACAATATGTCTGAAAAGGGGTTCATATCCAAAACAGATGAAGAACCACACAACTGAACCTCCAAAAATCAAAAACCCAACTAAAACTTGGGACAGAACATTTTTCCAAAGAGTACGTACAGATGGCCAAGAGACATATGAAACTATGACCAATATCACTTATCATCAGGGAAACGCACATCAAAAGAACAATGAGATTATCACCTCACACTTAAAAACTTGGCTATCGTCCAAAAGACAACAAATAACAAGCCTTGGTGAGGATGAGGAGAACCCTCACGCATTCTCTTGGGAATGTTCATTGGTGCAGCCTCTGTGGAAAACAGTACAGAGGTTCCTCAAGAAATTAAAAATAGAACTACCATATGATGCAGGAATTACACTTGGGGGTATCTTTCTGAAGGAAACAAAAACACGAATTCAAAAAGATACACACAGGGAGATCAGCTCAGTGCTTTGAGACCACCTAGAGGGGTGGGATGTGAGGGGAGGGAGGGAGACGCAAGAGGGAAGAGATATGGGAACATATGTATATGTATAACTGATTCACTTTGTTATAAAGCAGAAACTAACACACCACTGTACAGCAATTATACTCCAATAAAGACTTAGAAAAAAAAAGAAAAAAGAAAACAAAAATACGGGAATGCATCTAAATCTCATCTACAATGGACACTTAGGTTTATCTCGTATGTCTGAAGCACAGTTACTCCTTTTTGACAGTCAAATGCATTTCCCTCCTCAATGCCAAAGCAGATGTACAATTCATATCCAAAAGACCACAAAACAGGCCACTTTGGTGAGTAAAATTGAAGTTAAATCATGTATAAGCCAGAGTGACTTCCTCATACCTCAATATGTGAAGAGTTTTTTTCCCTTTTGATTACAAGTCTTTCAATAGAAAGCATCGATGATCAAAATGTAAATCCCTCAGTGCCAGAATGATTCAGCTGTTTGGACCACGTGTAGATCATGTCCCTCAGCGCTAGGCCTCCTGTATATTTGCCTAGTTAATCTACATTGGGGGAATACTGATCAGGTATTATGAACTTGCTCAGAGGAATGTTAATGAGAAAACGCTTTATATAGGCCATACATTTTATTATTCATACCCAATTGTCACACAAGCATTGCACATGTGCTTTTAGCAGTAGACCTAAAGCAAACAGTGATTCATCATGAGTAGTTACATTCTCATAACTTCACTAGGTAATTTTCCTTTCCTCTTACACATCAGGGCAAAATGAAGCCAACACAGTAACTTTCATAAATACACACTTCCATACACAGGTGTCATTTATCCAATTGCTCCAAGTCCTAAGTAGCTTGAGGGGAAGGACTTCCCTGTGTCTGGAAAACACAGATCAACGCCAGTTAACAAAAAAAACCAAAAACATTATAACCATATTCACCAGTTCACTGAATAACCAATCCTTCTGTTAACTGTTTACGAAGCCATCCGATTCTCCATTAAGGTTTTTTATTTCTTACCCAGTGTGGCATTATGATATGAAATTTATCAGAGACCTGTGCTTGCCAAAAGGTCCTTCACATAGATCTTCTTGACGATGGAGCACTTTTGCAAAGTGTTAGAGCACAACAGTAACTATCTATAAATCACATAAAGACTTAAAAGGTCATGGTTAAGCATTTGACCACAATGTAAATTACAAAAGAAACCATTATTGCTGTTACATACAACATTTAAAAATAACTAGAATTATGACTGCTAAAACTTTACCAGGACATACTAGCTTTTTAGGAGTTCCATGTAATTTAACATACTAATCAAACGTTTCTCTCTTAGATGGCTCAAGGGCCTTCGAAAGCAGCTCAAAGCTATCTGCACATCAAAAGAACTGTTAGAATTGGCCAAACAACACTTATTCACTGAACCAAAGTAAAGAGATTTCGAACAAAAATACAGGTCACAGACAGGCAAAGGAACTCACAAGCTGTTCAAAATCAAAAGCAGCATTCCAAGAAAACTTTGGAGGGAGAAACCAAATCAAGGCTTGCCCTAACCCACTGCCAACAAAATCCATCTTAGAAAATCCTGGTCATGCACAACTCTTTCCTCAGTGTTCCCTTTGCACAAATGTTCATCACCTTCTGTATCCATCTTATGTTGCCCCTTATTTTTTTCCGCATTCAGACACAACCAACTCTACTACAAAGGGACTTTCTTTTCTCTTTGTACCATCAGCCTGTTACCTAGCTGCTCACTTTCTTTATTACGTAGCTTCATAAATGCTTGAACATATGGAACTTCTTTTGTCTTTCTCTTCCTGTGACAAAAGAACTCTAGCTGAAGGATAGTATAGTCATTTAGGCTCCCACTCAAAGACCACCATTCCTCATTTTTCAAGAATGTATCCATACATTGGCCAGACAAAATTACAATAGAATTTCATTCTTTTCTTAGTCTTAGGTTTACAACTATAGGTTGACCAGTCTGCCAGGATTTTGCCCATTGGCTATCACATGGAACTGAAGAAGCAGCACTTCTTATGCTTGAACCATAGAACACTCATACACGGACTAAAAACAAACAAAATCCTAAACACCAATGGAAGCCTCAAACCAAAGGAACCAGAAACCAAACAGAAACCAAAAACCAAACAGCACAAGACTCAAATCATCTTCCAAGTCTCAACTTAGCCTGTGACTTCTGTCCAAGTGGTGCACCTTCCAAATGAGATTTCCTGGAATGAAAAGTCACCCAAATGGGAACCAAAGTTCCCCCAAATGTACGGGGTTAAAAGGACCTCAGACTGCATGCCAGGGGAGTTACCACACGCTGGCTGAGGTGGTGCAACCTCCCAAATGCTATTTTTCTGGTTCCCCAAAATAATCCCTTGGAGTAGGACATTCGGGGCAGCCCAGGCAGGAGGAAGAGAGGAACGTCCTCAAGGCAAAGACGGCCTCAACAGCTGCTAGGGTGCTCCCTCTTCCACCATCTATTCCTGCCCCAGAGTTCTAACTGCTGGGATGACTGGGGCACAGCCTTTCCAGGCAAGGGTCCCAGGTGGTCTGGCCTCTAAAGGAATTCTCCAACACTACACTCTCTCGAAAGAGGCTGGCGTGGAGAAAATCTCAGTGCCCGATTGAGTCAGGGGACCCACAGGGGCCATCCCCAAGTCAGCCCCACATTGGGTACTAAATTTGATGTCGAAAACTCGACCACTGTGCACCAGTGCCAAATCGAATCTGAGAGAGAGTGGTTTGGAGGAAGTAGAAAAGAATAGCTTTGCTGCTTTGGCAGCCATACGGGGACACAGAAAACTCGTGCCCTCAAAAACCATGCGTCCCAATGCAGGAGGATCTGGTGAGGAGTTTTACAGCAATGGTTTAAGGACGCAGTTGCTCCTAAGGTTTTGTGTGTGTACAGGGCCTTAACTCCCTTTTAATCTGGCCTCAGATGGTCTCTTGATGAGCTTCTCTGAAATAAAGAAGACTAAAACCTTCTATTTTGTGGGGGTTTTAGGTTGGTAAAGAGCCCAAAGATATGCTTACCTGTATCCCTTGAGGCAAAACCAGGATCCTGCCCCAAGGCTGCACTATTGTTTTTTGAGGGTTCCTCCATTGTCTCTGCATGCCCTCCCTTCCCTGATTGGCAACTGTTCTAATCTGCCCTTTGGAAATCAGGGAGGGTCCTGGAGGCTCTAGTCTAAATAAGGCCCTGACACTACACCTAACTCCAACCCTGACACTCTCCCTAAGCAAGGCCCTGAGACTACTCCTAACTCATTCCCTGACACTGTACCTAACAAAGGCTCTGATGCTAATCCTAAATCAGGCCCTGACACTGTGTCTAACTAAGGCCCTGCTGCCATAAATATCTAAACTCCTGACATTATCCTGAGCTAATATCCTCACCCATGTCTTACTAAGGTCCTGAAACTGTCCCAAAGGAAGCCCTTACACTGTCCCTAAAAGAAGCCCTGAGCGTGACTTTAACGAAGACCCTAATGCTGCTCCTACAGAGGCCCTTATGCTGCTCCTAAGGCATGCCCTGACACTGTCCCTGACTCAGGCCCTAAGGATAGGCTTCACATAGGCCCTGTTGCCGTACTTCAGTTAGGCTTGACACTGTCCCTACATCAAGCCGTGACACTGGTCTTGATTAAAGACCTGACACTGGTCCTGATTAAAGCCCTGACACTGGTCCTAACTAGCACCCTGATGCTCTCAATAACTAACGTCACCACGCTATCCCTAGCTCATTTCCTGAAACTACCCCTGGCCTGGAACCTGACTCTGTCCCGAGCTAATTTCCTGCCTCTTATCCTCACTGATGACCTAATGCTATCCCTAATTAAGGCCCAGAATACTCCTAACTAAGGCCCTGACACTGTCACTAACTAAGGCCTGAAATCTTCACTAATATAGGTCCCGCTACCGGCAATAACTAAAATACGACACTATCCGGAGCTAATATCCTGACCCATTTCTAGACAAGCTCCTGACACTGTCCCTTAGAAATCCCTGTTGCTCTCCCTAAGTCAGGCACTGACGCTGTCCCTACCTGCAGTCATGATACTGGTTCTAAATAAGGCCCTGATACTCTCAGTGACTAAGGTCTTGACACTATCCCTAGGTCATTTCCTGACACGATCCATAAACTTTACCATAAACCTTGCCAGAGCAAATGTCCTGCCTCTTATGCTAATTGAAGCCCTTACTCTCTGCCTAACACAGACCCTGAATATAGGACCAAGGCCGTGACACTGTCACTAAGGCCTACATGCTCGTCCTAAATCGGGCCCACAACTGACACTCAATAAAGCCCTAACACTCTTCCTAACTCAGGCCCTGACACGGTACCTAACAGAGGCCCAGATGCTAGTCCTAACGCAGGCCCTGACACTGTCTCTAACTAAGGCCCTGCTGCCGTCAATATATAATGTCCTGACACTATCCTGAGCTCATTTCCTGAAACATCTCTTAACAAGGTCCTGAAACTGTCCCTAAGTAAGCCGTGACGCTGTCCCTAAGTGAGACCCTGAGGCTGTCCCTAACAGAGGCCTTGATAATGGCTGTAGCAAAGCCCCTGAGGCCGATCCTACCCAGGCCCTTATGCTGTTCCTAAGTCATACCCTGATACTGTCCCTAGCTAAGGCCCTGACACTAGGCCTCACTCAAGCCCTGTCACTCTTCCCAAGTCTGGCCCTGACGCTGTCCCTACCTGAAGGCCTGACAATGGTCCTAAATTAGGCCCTGATGCTCTAAGTAACTGAAGACTTGGCACTACTCCTAGGTCATGTCCTGACACTATCCTTAGACCTTAACCTAACCTTGCCTTTAACTAATGTCGATCCTCTTGCGCTAACTAAATCCCTGATGCTGTCCCAAACTAAGGCCCTGAAATTAGTCCCAAGGTTATGAACCTCTCCCTATCAGAGGCCTGGAGGCTCGTCCTAACTCAGGCCCTGACACAACACCTAACTCAGACCCTGACACTGTACCTAACAAAGGCTCTGACGCTGTCCCTACCTGAAGCCCTGACACTGGTTCTAATTAAGGCCCTGATACTCTCAGTGACTAAGGTCTTGACACTACCCCTAGGTCATTTCCTGACACGATCCCTAAACTTCACCCTAAGCCTGTGCCTTGCAAGTGTCCTGCCTCTTATGCAAACTGAAGCCCTTATGCTGTGCCTAACTCAGGCCCTGAATTTAGGCCAAAGACCGTGACACTGTCCCTAACTGAGGCTAGATGCTCTTCCTAAATCTGGCCCAGAACTGTCCCGCACTAAAGCCCTAACAGTATTCCTAAATCAGGCCCTGACACGGTACCTAACAGAGGCCCAGATGCTAGTCCTAACACGGGCCCTGACACTGTGTCTTACTAAGGCCCTGCTGCCGTCAATATCTAAAGTCCTGACGTTATCCTGAGCTAATATCCAGACCCATGTCTTACCAAGGTCCTGAAACTGTCCCAAGGTAAGCCCTGACGCTGTCCCTAAGTGACGCCCTGAGGCTGTCCCTATCAGAGGCTCTGAGAATGTCTTTAACGAAGACCCTAAAGCTGATCCTACAGAGGCCCTTATACTACTCCTAAGTCATGCCCTGACACTGTCCCTCACTCAGGCCCTCAAGATAGGCCTCACTTGGGCCCTGTTGCCATACTTTAGTTAGGCTCTGATGCTGTCCCTACATCATCAAGCCCTGACACTGGTCCTAACTAAGGCCCTGATGCTCTCAATAACTAAGGTCTTCACGCTATCCCTAGCTCATTTCCTGACACTATCCCTGGCCTGGAAGCTGACTCTGTCCCAAGCAAATTGCCTGCCTCTTATCCTCACTGAAACCCTAATGCTCTCCCTAACTAAGGCCCAGACTTGTCCTAACTAAGGCCCTGACACTGAAAGTTCCTGAAACTGTCCCTACATAAGCCCTGAAGCTGTCCCTATGTGAGACCCTGAGGCTGTCCCTAACAGAGGTCCTGATGATGGCTTTAGCAAAGCCCCTGAGGCCGATCCTCCCGAGGCCCTTATGCTGCTCGTAAGTCATGCCCTGATACTGTCCCTAGCTAAGGCCCTGACACCTCACTCAAGCCCTGTCGCTCTTCCCAAGTCCGGCTCTGACGCTGTCCCTACCTGACGTCCTGACACTGGTCCTAAATTAGGCCCTGATGCTCTAAGTAACTGAAGTCTTGGCACTATTCCTAAGTCATGTCCTGACACTATCCCTAGACCTTAACCTAACCTTGCCTTTAACTAATGTCGATCCTCTTGCGCTAACTAAATCCCTGATGCTGTCCCTAACTAAGGCCTTGAAATTAGTCCCGAGGCCGTGACGATGCCCCTAACTGAGGCATGGAGGCTCGTCCTACCTCAGGCCCTGACACAACACCGAACTCAGTCCCTGACACTGTACCTAACAAAGGCTCTGATGCTCGACCAAAGTCAGGCCCTGACACTGTCTCTAAGGACCAGCGGCCATCAATATCTAAAGTCCTGACATTATCCTGAGCGAATATCTTGACTCATGTCTTACCAAGGTCCTGAAACTGTCCCAAAGTAAGCCCTGATGCTGTCCCTAAGGGAGGCCCTGAGGATGTCCCTAAGAGGCCCTGAGAATGTCTTGTAAGCAGACCCTAAGGCTGATCTTACAGAGGCCCTTATACTACTCCTACGTCATGCCCTGACACTGTCCCTCACTCAGGCCCTAAAGATAGGCCTCACTTGGGCCCTTCTGCCATACCTTAGTTAGCCTCTGACGCTGTCCCTACATCATCAAGCCCTGACACTGGTCCTGATTAAGCCCCTGACACTGGTCCTAACTAAGGCCCTGATGCTCTCAATAACGAAGGTCTTCACGCTATCCCTAGCTCATTTACTGACACTATTCCTGGCCTGGAAACTGACCCTGTCCGGAGCTAATTTCCTGCCTCTTATCCTCACTGAAGCCCTAATGCTCTCGCTAACGAAGGCCCAGACTAGTTCTAACTAAGGCCCTGACACTGTCTCTAACTAAGGCCCGGAATCTGTCCCTAATATAAGCCCTGCTGCCAGCAATAACTAAAATCCAGACACTATCCCGAGTTAAGAATCTGAACCATTTCTAACCAAGGTCCTGACACTCTCCCTAAGAAAGCCCTGTCTCTGTCCCTAAGTGAAGGCCTGAGGCTATGCCTAACTCAGGCCCTGAATCTATGCCTCACTGAGGCCTTGACACTGTGACTACCTCAGGCCCTGATCATGTCCTTAACTAAGACCCTATTGCTCACCCAACAAAGGCCCTGATGCAGCTTCTACATCATGCCCTGACAGGGACCCCAGCTAAGGGCCTGACGCTAGGCCCCACTCAGTCCCTGTGGCGCTCCCTAAGTCAGGCTCTGACGTGGTCCCTACCTGAAGCCCTGACACTGGTTCTAATTAAGGCCCTGACACTCTCAGTGACTAAGGTTTTGACACCACCCCTAGGTCATTTCCTGACACGATCCCTAAGCTTCACCTTAAGCCTGTCCCTTGCAACTCTCCGGCCTCTTATGCTAACTGAAGCCCTTATGCTGTGCCTAACTCAGGCCCTGAATTTAGTTCCAAGTCCGAGACAGTGTCCCTGAGGCCTAGATGCTTTTCCTAAATCTGGCCCAGAACTGTCCCTCACTAAAGCCCTAACACTATTCCTAACTCAGGCCCTGACACGGTACCTAATAGAGGCCCAGATGCAACTCCTAACGCAGTCAGTGACACTGTGTCTAACTTCGGCTCTGCTACCGACAATATCTAAAGTCCTGACATTATCCTGAGCTAATATCCTGACTCATGTCTTACCAAGGTTCTGAAACTCTCCCAAAGTAAGCCCTTACGCCGTCCCTAAGGGAGGCCCTGAGGCTGTCCCTATCAGAGGCTCTGAGAATGTCTTTAATGAAGACCCTAATGCTGATCCTACAGAGGCACTTATACTACTCCTAAGTCATGCCCTGACACTGTCGCTCACTCAGGCCCTCAAGATAGGCCTCATTTGTCCCTGTTGCCGTACCTTAGTTAGCCTCTGACGCTATCCCTACATCAAGCCCTGACACTGCTCCTGATTAAGGCCCTGACACTGGTCCTAACTAAGGCCCTGATGCCCTCAATAACTAAGATCTTCACGCTATCCCTAGCTCATTTCCTGACACTATCCCTGGCCTGGAACCTGACTCTGTCCCGAGCTAATTTCCTGCCTCTTATCCTCACAGAAGCCCTAATGCTCTCCCTAACTAAGGCCCAGACTAGTCCTAACTACTGCCCTGACATGGTCTCTACCTAAGAATCTGTCCCTAATATAGGCCCTGCTTCCAGAATCTGTCCCTAATATAGGCCTTGCTGCCGGCAATAACTAAAATCTGGACACTATCCTGAGTTAAGGATCTGACCCATTTCTCACTAAGGTCCTGACACTCTCCCTAAGAAAGCCCTGTCTCTGTCGTTAAGTGAAGGCCTGAGGCTGTGCCTAACTCAGGCCCTGAAGTTATGCCTATCTGAGGCCTTGACGCTGTGACTATCTCAGGCCCTGATCATGTCTTTAACTAAGACCCTACTGCTCACCCAACATAGGCCCTGATGCAGCTCCTACATCATGCCCTGACAGTGTCCCCAGCTAAGGGCCTGACGCTAGGCCTCACTCAGGCCCTGTGGCTCTCCCTAAGTCAGCCTCTGACGCTGTCCCTACCTGAAGCCCTGACACTGGTTCTAATTAAGGCCCTGATACTCTCAGTGACTAAGGTCTTGACACTACCCCTAGGTCATTTCCTGACACGATCCCTAAACTTCACCCTAAGACTGTCCCTTGCAACTCTCCAGCCTCTTATGCTAACGGAAGCTCTTATGCTCTGCGTATCTCAGGCCCTGAATTTAGTCCCAAGGCCGTGACACTGTCCCTAACTGAGGCCTAGATGCTCATCCTAAATCCGGCCCTGACACTGTCCCTAACTATGGCCCTAACACTCTTGCTAACTCAGGCCCTGACACGGTACCTAACAGAGACCCAGATGCTAGTCCTATCTAAGGCCTTGACCCTGCCCTTAACTAAGGCCCTGCTGCCATCAATATTTAAAGTCCTGACAGTTTCCTGAGCTTATTACATCCTGGCCCATGTTTCATTAAGGTCCTGAAACTGTCCCAAAGTAAGCCTTGACGCTGTCCCTATGTGAGGCTGTGAGGCTGTCTCTCACAGAGGCCCTGATAATGTCTTTAACAAACCCCTTAGGCTGTTCCTACTGAGGCCCTTATGCTGCTCCTAAGGCATGCCCTGACACTGTCCCAGCTAAGGCCCTGACTCTAGGCCTTACTCAGTCCCTGTCACTCTCCCTAAGTCAGGTTCTGATGCTGTCCCTACATGAAGCCCTGACACTGGTTCTAAATTAGGCACTGATGCTCTAAGTAGCTATGGTCTTGACACTATCCCTACGTCATTTCCTGACGCTATACCCAGACCTTAACCTAACCTTGTCTTTAGCTAATGTTGAGTCTCTTATGCTAACTAAATCTCTGATGCCGTCCCTAACTAAGACCCTGAATTTAGTCCCGAGCCCGTGAACCTGTCTCTAACTGAGGCCTGGAGGCTGTCCTTAACAAAGTCTGAGTTAGTGTCCAGCGAAGCTAAGGACCACCAGGGTCTGGCCCCACTGGCCTTGTCACCTGGTGTGGGGACTGCGGACAGCCAAACTCCCATGGCCACTCTCAGAAAAATCAGGGAGGTGGGAGGGCACCCCTGAGAGCCAGATGGAAAATGGTCATGCTGTGAAATAACAAGATGCCCTTTCAGAAAAGTGAACACTGTCCCCTTGGTTCTCAAAGACTTGCAAACACTCTGTGTCCTTCTGGAGGCGTGCTGAAGCCTTCAGCCTTTGAGGGCAGTAATGGGAGTGCATCTGGGCTCAAAACCATCCAGCACTCACTCCCTGAGGGTGCTGAGGATGACCCGTGTCCACCCCTCGGGTGCTGTGGGGCCTGAAATCCCCTGATCACCGAGGACGGGAGGGACACTCGGTGACACTCCCCTGGACCACCGGGGGCTTGGCTGCTGGGCTACAGTCCTTTATCAGATACATGGTTTGCAAACATCTTGGGCCATTTTGGATGGTGGATTATCTTATTCCTTGCTCCTTTTATACACAACTGTTTTTCATCTTGAGGAAGTCCAACTCATCTATTTTGTCTTTTGTTGCTTGTGCTTTTGGTAGATCTAAGAAATCATGACCAAATCCAAGGTCATGAAGATGTACTCTCATGTTTTCTTCTACGAGTTTTATAATTTTGGTTCTTGCATCTAGGCCTTTGGTCCATTTTGCGTTGATTTTGTATATGGGGTGGGGGGAGGTAAGGGTCCAACTTTCCTCTTCTGCATGTGGGTATCCAGTTGTTCCAGAACCTGTGCTCCCTGTTTGGGCGAAAATACTGCAAATGATGCGACCAACAAGGGCTTAATTCTAAAATATACAAACAGCTCATACAACTCAAAAAAGAAAAAAAATCAAAAAATAGGCAGAAGGTCTAAACAGACATTTCTCCGAAGACATACAGATGGCCAAGAGGCACCTGAACAGACGCTCCACATCACTAATTATTAGAGAATGCAAATCAAAACTACAGTGAGTTACCACCTCACAGTGGTCAGAATGGCCATCATTAAAATGTCTAGAAATAAATGCTGGAAGGGGTGTGGAGAAAAGCGAACCCTCCTACGCTACTGGTGGGAATGTAAATTGATGCAGCCACTATGGAAAACAGTATGGAGGTTCCTCAGAAACTACAAACAGAGTTACCATATGAACCAGCAATCCCACTCCTGGGCACACATCCAGACAAAACTATAATTCGAAAAGATACGTGCACCCCAGCATTCACAGCAGCACTCTTCACAACAGCCAAGATATGGAAGCAACCTGAATGTCCCTCAACAGATGAATGGATATAGAAGATGTGGTACATATATACAGTGGAATATTACTCAGCCATAAAACAGAATGAAATAATGTCATTTGCAGCTACATGGATGGACCTAGAGGTTATCATACAAAGTGAAGTAAGTCAGACAGAGAACAACAAATACCATATGATATCACTTATATCTGGATTATAAAATGAGACCCAAATGAACCTATCTGCAGAACAAAAAGAGACTCACAAATATAGAAAACAGACTCGTGGTTGTCAAGGGGAAGACAGGGGAGAGGGATGGATTGGGAGTTTGGGACTAGTAGATGCAAATTATTATATATAGGATGGATAAACAAGGTCTTACTGTACAGCACAGGGAACTATATTCAATACCCTGTAATTAACCATAATGGAAAAGAATATGAAAAATATGTATAGGGCTTCCCTGGTGGCGCAGTGGTTGAGAGTCCGCCTGCCAAAGCAAGGGACACGGGTTAGTGCCCCGGTCCAGGAGGATCCCACATGCCGCAGAGCGGCTGGGCCCGTGAGCCATGGCCGCTGAGCCTGCGCGTCTGGAGCCTGTGCTCCGCAACGGGAGAGGCCACAACAGTGAGAGGCCCGCGTACCGCAAAAAAATATATATATATATGTATATATGTATGTATGTATATATGAATCACTTTGCTGTACAGTAGAAATTAACACAACATTGTAGGTCAACTATACTTCAGTATCAATTAGTTTGAATGCACTTTTATAAATTAGGTCTTATTTCTCTTGTCCTTTCATCCTGGGACAAATGTATAACAGAAACATTTGTTTACCTCCAGTAATAACCTGGATTACTCCAGGATGAACTCATATCGCACAGAACCTTAATTGTTGAACAAACCATGAATACCAGTTACACCATGGGATGTCCTGATCCAATATGAAGTTTGTAAACCTTGTATCAAGCCTGCAGAATCCACTAAATTTGGAAATTCAAACTGAAATGAAGCCACCTACCCCATGACTTCTCCACAACTAGTTATACAACATCAATTGGAAACCATATACAATCAAATGAATGTAGACAGAAATGACTATAGCCTTCCTTTTTTTGCCTTTGAGATGAAGACGGTATTTAAGGTGATGTCTTGGGCTGTTTCAGGGTGTTACTCAATTTCCTGGGTATCTGCCATGCACACAGGAGGTACACATGTTAGTTAACTTGCTTGTGCAACTATATGAAGGTAGTTAATACCACAAAACTGTATGCATAAAGTGAATTAAATGCTAAAGTCGTGTTTTGTATTTTTAATGACAATGAAAAGCAAGTGCAGCGCTGATATTTGTTACAAAAATGAACATTAAAAACATTCTTAGTGAAAAAAGCCACAAAGAAAAGGCCACCTAGATCCCATATTCATCTTGTCTGCTTCAAATCCCTCACGGTTGTCCAAATGCGGGGGAAACTCAGGAATGGGTCCAGAAAAAGAAAACTGGGTCAGGATGGAAAACGACATTTTCATACAGTTGGGACAGTAGGTGAAAGCTGAAGTGGGGCTGAGTATTAAATTATAATGTGGACATCAGGATTTCTTCATTTAGGGGTTATGTGCTGGTTCCGTGGGCAAAACACACTGAGCATTTTGTGTGAAGTGGCAAACGTGAGTACTTTTTGCCATTACTGCAACTTTTCGGTACATTTTAAATTACTGGAAAGTAAATTACTTTTCTAGACAACCATGTCAGTATCATGCCAGAAACTCAGATAAGACAGATATCAAATTTTGTTATAGAGGCCAAGACTTACCCAGACCACGTTCAACCAAAGTTGTGATACTTATTTCCCTTGTCGGAGTCCGCATGGTATGAAGAGGCACCGTGGGAAGAGTATATTAGTAGCTACCATCTCCTGGGTCCTGTGGATTACCTGGGGTGCAGTAGAAACTGTGAGATTTTAGTATTTAAATTTTTCACATTACTTCAAAAAATATGTTAAAAAATAAATTCAGTAAAGTTGCAAAATATGGAATCAATATACACAAATCAGTTTTGTTTCTATACAATAATGATCCACCAGCAAGAAAAATTAAGAAAACAATCCCATTTACAATTCCATCAAAAAGAACGAACTATTTAGCAATAAATTTAACCAAGGACATGAAAGACCTATACTCAGAAAACTATAAAGCATTGATAAAGAAACTGAAGACACAATAGAAAACAATATTCCATGCTCATGCATCAGAAAAATTACTATTATTAAAGTGTTTGGGAGAGGGGGAAGATGGCGGAAGAGTAAGACGTGGAGATCACCTTCCTCCCCACAAATACACCAGAAATACATCTACACGTGGAACAACTCCTACAGAACACCTACTGAACGCTGGCAGAAGACCTCAGAACTCCCAAAAGGCAAGAAAGTCCCCACGTACCTGGGTTAGGACAAAAGAGAAAAGAATAAACAGAGACAAAAGCATAGGGACGAGCCCTGCACCAGTGGGAGGAAGCTGTGAAGGAGGAAAAGTTTCCACACACTAGAAGCCCCTTCGCGGGCGGAGACTGCAGGAGGCGGAGGGGGGAGCTTCGTGGCCACGGAGGAGTGCACAGCAACGGGTGCGGAGGGCAAAGCGGGGAGATTCCTGCACAGAGGATCGGTGCCGACCGGCACTCACCAGCCCGAGAGGCTTGTCTGCTCCCCCACCGGGGCGGACAGGGCTGGCAGTTGAGGCTCGGGCTTCGGTCGGAGCGCAGGGAGAGGACTGGGGGTGGCGGCGTGAACACAGCCTGCAGGGGGTTAGTGCGCCACGGCTGGCCGGGAGGGAGTCCGGGGAAAAGTCTGGACCTGCCGAAGAGGCAAGAGACTTTTTCTTCCCTCTTTGTTTCCTGGTGCGCGAGGAGAGGAGATTAAGAGCGCCGCTTAAAGGAGCTCCAGAGACGGCGCGAGCTGCGGCTAACAGCGCGGACCCCAGAGACGGGCATGAGATGCTAAGGCTGCTGCTGCCACCAACAAGAAGCCTGTGTGCGAGCACAGGTCACTCTCCACACCCCACTTCCGGGGAGCCTGTGCAGCCCGCCACGGCCAGGGTCCCGGGATCCAGGAACAACTTCGCCGGGAGAACACACGGCGCGCCACAGGCTGGTGCAGCGTCATGGCGGCCTCTGCCGCCGCAGGCCCGCCCCGCACTCCGTGCCCCTCCCTCCCCCCGGCCTGAGTGAGCCAGAGCCCCCGAATCAGCGGCTCCTTTAACCCTGTCCTGTCTGAGCAAAAAACAGATGCCCTCCGGAGACCTACATGCAGAGGCGGGGCCAAATCCAAAGCTGAGCCCCGTGAGCTGTGCGAACAAAGAGAAAGGGAAATCTCTCCCAGCAGCCTCAGAAGCAGCGGATTAAAGCTCCACAATCAACTTGATGTACCCTGCACCTGTGGAATACATGAATAGACAACGAATCATCCCAAATTGAGGAGGTGGACTTTGAGAGCAAGATTTATGATTTTTTCCCCTTTTCCTCTTTTTGTGAGTGTGTTTGTGTATGCTTCTGTGTGAGATCTTGTCTGTATAGCTTTGCTTCCACCATTTGTCCTAGGGTTCTATCCATCCGGTTTTGTGGTTTTTTTGGGTTTTTTTGGGGGGGGGTTAAATTTTTTTCTTAATAATTATTTTTTAATTTAATAACTTTATTATATTTTATCTTACTCTATTTTATTTTACTTTATCTTCTTTCTTTCTTTTCCTCCTTCCTTCCCTCCTTTCTTCCTTCCTCCCTCCCTCCCTCCCTCCTTTCTTTCTTTCTTTCCTTCCTTCTTTCTTTCTACTTCTACTAATTCTTTCTTTCTACTTTTTCTCCCTTTTATTCTGAGCCATGTGGATGAAAGGCTCTTGGTGCTGCAGCCAGGAGTCAGTGCAGTGCCTCTGAGGTGGGAGAGCCAACTTCAGGACACTGGTCCACAAGAGACCTCCCAGCTCCACATAATATCAAACGGCTAAAATCTCCCAGAGATATCCATCTCAACACCAGCACCCAGCTTCACTCAACGACCAGCAAGCTACAGTGCTGGACACCCTATGCCAAACAACTAGCAAGACAGGAACACAACCCCACCCATTAGCAGAGAGACTGCCTAAAATCATAATAAGTTCACAGACACCCCAAAACACACCACCAGACGTGGACCTGCCCACCAGAAAGACAAGATCAAGCCTCATCCACCAGAACACAGGCACTAGTCCCCTCCACCAGGAAGCCTACACAACCCACTGAACCAACCTTAGCCACTGGGGACAGACACCAAAAACAACGGGAACTACATATCTGCAGCCTGCAAAAAGGAGACCCCAAACACAGTAAGATAAGCAAAATGAGAAGACAGAAAAACACACAGCAGATGAAGGAGCAAGATAAAAACCCACCAGACCTAACAAATGAAGAGGAAATAGGCAGTCTACCTGAAAAAGAATTCAGAATAATGATAGTAAAGATGATCCAAAATCTTGGAAATACAATGGACAAAATGCAAGAAACATTTAACAAGGACCTAGAAGAACTAAAGATGAAACAAACAACGATGAACAACACAATAAATGAAATTAAAAATACTCTAGATGGGATCAATAGCAGAATAACTGAGGCAGAAGAATGGATAACTGACCTGGAAGATAAAATAGTGGAAATAACTACTGCAGAGCAGAATAAAGAATAAAGAATGAAAAGAACTGAGGACAGTCTGAGACCTCTGAGACAACATTAAACACACCAACATTCGAATTGTAGGGGTTCCAGAAGAAGAAGAGAAAAAGAAAGGGACTGACAAAATACTGGAAGAGATTATAGTTGAAAACTTCCCTAATATGGGAAAGGAAACAGTTAATCAACTCCAGGAAGCACAGAGAGTCCCATACAGGATAAATCAAAGGAGAAATACACCAAGACACATATTAATCAAACTGTCAAAAATCAAATACAAAGAAAACATATTAAAAGCAGCAAGGGAGGGCGTCCCTGGTGGTGCAGTGGTTGAGAGTCCACCTGCTGATGCAGGGGATATGGGTTCGTGCCCCGGTCCGGGAAGATCCCACATGCCACGGAGTGGCTGGGCCCGTGAGCCATGGCCGCTGAGCCTGCGCGTCTGGAGCCTGTGCTCCAAAACGGGAGATGCCACAACAGTGAGAGGCCCACGTACCAAAAAAAAAAAAAAAAAGCAGCAAGGGAAAAACAACAAATAACACACAAGGAAATCCCTATAAAGTTAACAGCTGATCTTTCAGCAGAAACTCTGCAAGCCAGAAGGGACTGGCAGGACATATTTAAAGTGATGAAGGAGAAAAAACTACAACCAAGATTACTCTACCCAGCAAGGATCTCTTTCAGATTTGATGGAGAAATTAAAACCTTTACAGACAAGCAAGAGCTGAGAGAGTTCAGCACCACCAAACCAGCTTTACAGCAAATGCTAAAGAGTCTTCTCTAGGCAAGAAACACAAGAGAAGGAAAAGACCTATAATAACAAACCCAAAACAATTAAGAAAATGGGGGGCTTCCCTGGTGGCACAGTGGTTGAGAATCTGCCTGCCAATGCAGGGGATACGGGTTCGAGCGCTAGTCTGGGAAGATCCCACATGCCGCAGAGCAACTGGGCCCGTGAGCCACAACTACTGAGCCTGCACGTCTGGAGCCTGTGCTCCGCAACAAGAGAGGCCGAGATAGTGAGAGGCCTGCGCACCGCGATGAAGAGTGGCCCCCGCTCGCCACAACTAGAGAAAGCCCTCGCACAGAAACGAAGACCCAACACAGCCAAAAATAAATAAATAAATTTATAAAAAAAAAAAAAGAAAATGGGAATAGGAACATACATATCAATAATTACCTTAAATGTAAATGGATTAATGCTCCCACCAAAAGACACAGACTGGCTGAATGGATACAAAAACAAGACCCATATATATGCTGTCTACAAGACACCCACTTCAGACCTAGAGGCACATACAGACTGAAAGTGAGGGGATGGAAAAAGATATTCCATGCAAATGGAAACCAACAGAAAGCTGGAGTAGCAATTCTCGTATCAGACAAAATAGACTTTAAAATAAAGACTATTACTAGAGACAAATAAGGACACTACATAATGATCAAGGGATCGATCCAAGAAGAAACTATAACAATTGTAAATATTTATGCACCCAACATAGGAGCACCTCAATACATAAGGCAAATACTAACAGCCATAAAAGGGGAAATCAACAGTAACACACTCATAGTAGGGGACTTTAACACTCCACTTTCACCAATGGACAGATCATCCAAAATGAATGATGATCTTTAAATCATCATTTAAATGATGATACATTAAACAAGAGGGACTTGATTGATATTTATAGGACATTCCATCCAAAAACAACAGAATATGCATTTTTCTCAAGTGCTCATGGAACATTCTCCAGGATAGATCATATCTTGGGTCACATATCAAGCCTCGGTAAATTTAAGAAAATTGAAATTGTATCAAGTATCATTTTTGACCACAACGCTATGAGACTAGACATCAATTACAGGAAAAGATTTGTAAAAAAATACAAACACATGGAGGCTAAACAATACACTACTTAATAACGAAGTGATCACTGAAGAAATCAAAGAAGAAATCAAAAAATACCTAGAAACAAATGACAGTGGAGACACGACGACCCAAAACCTATGGGATGCAGCAAAAGCTGTTCTAAGAGGGAAGTTTATAGCAATACAATCCTACCTTAAGAAACAGGAAACATCTCGAATAAACAACCAAACCTTGCACCTAAAGAAATTAGAGAAAGAAGAACAAAAAACCCACAAAGTTAGCAGAAGGAAAGAAATCATAAAGATCAGATCAGAAATAAATGAAAAAGAAATGAAGGAAACGATAGCAAAGATCAATCAAACTAAAAGCTGGTTCTTTGAGAAGACAAACAAAATTGATAAACCATTAGCCAGACTCATCAAGGAAAAAAGGGAGAAGACTCAAATCAACAGAATTAGAAATGAAAAAGGGGAAGTAACAACTGACACTGCAGAAATACAAAAGATCGTGAGAGATTACTACAAACAACTCTATGCCAATAAAATGGACAACCTGGAAGAAATGGACAAATTCTTAGAAATGCACAACCTGCCAAGGCTGAATCAGGAAGAAATAGAAAATATGAACAGACCAATCACAAGCACTGAAATTGAAACTGTGATTTAAAATCTTCCAACAAACAAAAGCCCAGGACCAGATGGCTTCACAGGCGAATTCTATCAAACATTTAGAGAAGAGCTAACACCTATCCTTCTCAAACTCTTTCAAAATATAGCAGAGGGAGGAACACTTCCAAACTCATGCTACGAGGCCACCATCACCCTGAAACCAAAAACACACAAGGATGTCACAAAGAAACAAAACTACAGGCCAATATCACTGATGAACATAGATGCAAAAATCCTCAACAAAATACTAGCAAACAAAATCGAACAGCACATTAAAAGGATCATACACCATGATCAAGTGGGGTTTATTCCAGGAATGCAAGGATTCTTCAATATACACAAATCAATCAATGTGATACACCATATTAACAAATTGAAGGAGAAAAACCATATGGTCATCTCAGTAGACGCAGACAAAGCTTTCGACAAAATTCAACACCCATTTATGATAAAAACCCTCCAGAAAGTAGCCATAGAGGGAACTTTCCTCAACATACTAAAGGCCATATATGACAAACCCACAGCCAACATCGTCCTCAATGGTGAAAAACTGAAAGCATTTCCACTAAGATCAGGAACAAGACAAGGTTGCCCACTCTCACCACTCCTATTCAACATAGTTTTGGAAGTTTTAGCCACAGCAATCAGAGAAGAAAAGGAAATAAAAGGAATCCAAATCGGAAAAGAAGAAGTAAAGCTGTCACTGTTTGCAGATGACATGATACTATACATAGAGAATCCTAAAGATGCTACCAGAAAACTACAAGAGCTAATCAATGAATTTGGTAAAGTAGCAGGATACAAAATTAATGCACAAAAATCTCTGCCATTCCTATACACTAATGATGAAAGCATCTGAAAGTGAAATCAAGAAAACACTTCCATTTACCATTGCAACAAAAAGAATAAAATATCTAGGAATAAACCTACCTAAGGAGACAAACGACCTGTATGCAGAAAATTATAAGACACTGATGAAAGAAATTAAGGATGATACAAAGAGATGGAGAGGTATACCATGTTCTTGGATTGGAAGAATCAACATTGTGAAAATGATTCTACTTCCCAAATCAAGCTACATATTCAATGCAATCCCTATCAAACTACCACTGGCATTTTTCACAGAACTAGACCCAAAAATTTCACAATTTGTATGGAAACACAAAAGTCCCCGAACAGCCAAAGCAATCTTGAGAACGAAAAACGGAGCTGGAGGAATCAGGCTCCCTGACTTCAGACTATACTACAAAGCTACAGTAATCAAGACAGTATGGTACTGGCACAAAAACAGAAAGATAGATCAATGGAACAGGATAGAAAGCCCAGAGATAAACCCACGCACATATGGTCACGTTATCTTTGATAAAGGAGGCAGGAATGTACAATGGAGAAAGGACAGCCTCTTCAATAAGTGGTGCTGGGAAAACTGGATGGGTACATGTAAAAGTATGAGATTACATCACTCCCTAACACCATACACAAAAATAAGCTCAAAACGGATTAAAGACCTAAATGTAAGGCCAGAAACTATCAAACTCTTAGAGGAAAACATAGGCAGGACACTCTATGACATAAATCACAGCAAGATACTTTTTGACCCACCTCCTAGAGAAACGGAAATAAAAACAATAAACAAATGGGACCTAATGAAACTTAAAAGCTTTTGCACAGAAAAGGAAACCATAAAAAAGATGAAAAGACAACCCTCAGAATGGGAGAAAATATTTGCAAACGAAGCAACTGACAAAGGATTAATCTCCAAAATATACAAGCAACACATGCAGCTCAATATCAAAAAAACAAACAACCCAATCCAAAAATGGGCAGAAGACCTAAAGAGACATTTCTCCAAAGAAGATATACAGACTGCCAACAAACACATGAAAGAATGCTCAACATCACTAATCATTAGAGAAATGCAAATCAAAACTACAATGAGATATCATCTCACACCAGTCAGAATGGCCATCATCAAAAAATCTAGAAACAATAAAAGCTGGAGAGGGTGTAGAAAAAGGGAACACTCTTGCACTGCTGGTGGGAATGGGAATTGGTACAGCCACTATGGAGAACAGTAGGGAGGTTCCTTAAAAAACTACAAACAGAAGTACCATATGACCCAGCAATCCCACTACTGGGCATATACCCTGAGAAAACCATAATTCAAAAAGAGTCATGTACCAAAATGTTCATTGCAGCTCTATTTACAATAGCCCGGAGATGGAAACGACCTAAGTGCCCATCATCAGATGAATGGATAAAGAAGATGTGGCACATATATACAATGGAATACTACTCAGCCATAAAAAGAAACGAAATTCAGCTATTTGTCATGAGGTGGATAGACCTAGAGTCTGTCATACAGAGTGAATTAAGTCAGAAAGAGAAAGACAAATACCATATGCTGACACATATATATGGAACTTAAGGGAAAAAAATGTCATGAAGAACCTAGGGGTAAGACAGGAATAAAGACACAGACCTACTAGAGAATGAACTTGAGGATATGGGGAGGGGGAAGGGTAAGCTGTGACAAAGTGAGAGAGTGGCATGGACATATATACACTACCAAACGTAAAATAGATAGCTAGTGGGAATCAGCCGCATAGCATAGGGAGATCAGCTCGGTGCTTTGTGACCACCTAGAGGGGTGGGATAGGGAGGGTGGGAGGGAGGGAGACGCAAGAGGCAAGAGGTATGGGAACATATGTATATGTATAACTGATTCACTTTTTTATAAAGCAGAAACTAACACACCACTGTAAAGCAATTATACTCCAATAAAGATGTAAAAAAAAAAAGTTTATTCTACCTAAAGCCATCAACAAACAGTGCCAGGAATACTAGACACCAGTCTCCAAAGAACGACACTGGTCACCATCTACACTGCACATAAAACTAACTAAGAGCGCACAGTATTCCACATTAAACCCTTTCTCTCCTGAGTGCCCTGAAGATGGACCCCACCCACCCAGCAGTCAGCTGCACAGGAGGACTCTCCACACTTGCTCATTTTTTCCTCTTGTGGAGTCTCCTCACCAGTGGTTGCTTAGCAAACCCAGCTCCTGTCAGGGTGGACAATGCCTCATGGTCCAGAGACCTAAGCCCTGACAGGAGACAAAGCTCCTATCTGCTTGTCAGAGAGCAAAGTCTGTGGGCAGGGTGCACCTGTGCCCCCAGGGTCAGACAGGTGGGTTCGGCGCCCCCTGTGGGTTGTGAGAAAAGTGCCGGGAGTGCCGCACTCACAAACCCAGAGGCCTCATCTGGAAGGCAGTTCTGCTGTATATACTAAGTTTGGAAATCCAAACTGAAATGGAGCCAAGTATCTCACTGTATCTTCTCAAAAGAGGGTTAAGGAGCAATTAATTACAAACCATATGTAATGAAATGAATGTAGACACAAACTTTACACCTTAAACCAAAATTCACTCAAAATGCCCATAGACAAATTTAAATTACCAAACTATAAAAATCCTAGGGAAAAAAAAGATAATCTACATGACTTTGGGTCTGGTGACCTTATTCAGAAAACCAGAAGACAAACCACAAACTGCAAGAAACTATTTCCAAAACACATATCTGATAAAGGATTTGTACTCAAATTATGCCAACAACGCCATTAAAATTTGGTAAAGGTTGAAACACACACCTGCCCAAGAAGATAAACAGGCAGTAAATAAGCATACAAGAATAAACTCAAGGTGCTGGTGGAATGCATGTACAACCAGCTTTGGAAGACACTTTGGCAGTTTTTTCCAAATCTAAAAAGTCTCACCTTAGGATCCAAGAAGTGTACCTCTTGTATTTAGACAACTGCTTTGAAAAACTGTGTTCAAACCAAAACTAGCATCAAGTAATGCACAGCAGCTCTATTCATAATGGCTAAAAACTGAAAGATATCAGTATGTCCTTCTGCAGATGAATTCATAAGCAAATTGGGGCAGATACATGCCAAGGGGAGCAGAATACACCATCCCAAAATATGCCCATTTGACAAAAGGATTATTTTGGACTGATTAATTTAAGAAACAGCAGACCCAGGAGAATCTTTCAAAACCAAGTAGAAAATGCCCTTTTAGGAGGTACATTTACATTTATTAAGGATATCTCCATTTGTAAGGGTATGTCCCTCTCTGGACCAGGAACTGAATGATGACTAAATATCAAGAAAAGTTTGTTGGGACTCCCCTGCTGGTCCAGTGGTTAAGACTCCATGCTCCCAATGCAGGGGACCAGGGTTCAATCCCTGGTCAGGGAACTAGATCCCGCATGCTGCAATTAAGAGCCCGCATGCCGCAACTAAAGATTCCACAGGCCGCAACTAAGACCCAGCAGAGCCAAATAAATAAATGTTTAAAAAATTAGAAAAAGCTTTTCAATGAAATACACCTGGATGTAAATCTGTGTAACAACCATACCCTTGTTTACTGGGCTTTGACTAATAACATCCCTTAAATGGCTGCCTCCATTCCCTAACATCTTTCTTTTGTTCTGAAGATAGCATTTAAGGTAACGGCTTGGACCTTTTCAGGGAGTGACTCAGTTTTCCTGGGTATCTTTCAAGTATACAGGAGGTACGCATGGTATATATTAAACTTCTGGTTTTTTTCTCCAGTTCATCTCTTTTTCATTACAAGGGGGATCTCAATGAAGAACATAGAAGTGTAGAGGGAAATTTATTTTTCCTCTCACATACATGCAGTGCAATAGTATTCAGAGATATAAAGGAATGGACGACCATCAACCCGTGAAAAAAAAAAAATAGATGCATCTGCACTTACATTGCTAAGTGAAAGAATCCAGTCTGAAGAGCTACACACTGTATGACCTCATTTATATGACATTCTAGAAAAGGCAAAACTGACACGGTAAACAGTTTACAGAATATGTGGTTGAAATAGTCCATATGATACTTTAGTGGTGAATACCTGTCACTATGCATTTGGCTACACCCACAGATTTTTACAACCCAACAAGTAATTTACAATCTATTCAAACTTAGCTACCTAGGATATGGGAGTGTCAAAGACTGGAATACAGAACGTAACAAAGAATCTAACTGATTCAGAAATGTATGAAAAAACTCACTGTTGGTAGTGGGACAAATGGGCTGACCTAAGTCAACTTTGGAAATGTACAGAATCTGTAGGCCAAAGACAAAATGTGCCATACATACACAGTGGACTCTATTTTCTTTCCCATGAGGGGTAGTAGCTAACAGTACTGAAACTACTATATCAGTCGTCAAATGGAACAAGCACTGAATTTAATAAATGACAAATGGTGGAAGCCAGGTTTCTTACCACTGGAGTTGGATGTTACAGTCAAACAAAGGGAGAAGGTTACAATATCCATGTCATAACAGATCCGGTTGGAGATATCAGTATAAACTCTCTTTAGCCTACACATAGTTCCACATGGAAATCTTTATAATTATGTGTATATGCATCGGCTGGGATACATGCATATATTTCTATGTACTGTCAGCTGAGCATATTTAGCTCCCACATGTAAGTTTTTAATACCATTCCTTAATAAAAGGAACAAGGCTTCTTTGAAGAAAGGGCTGATGCTAGCACTGAGACAGTAAATATATGAAGCAGGATAATCTTAAAATATCAGAAAGTTGGGCTTCCCTGGTGGCGCAGTGGTTGAGAGTCCGCCTGCCGATGCAGGGGACACAGGTTCGTGCCCCGGTCCGGGAAGGTCCCACGTGCCACGGGGCGGCTGGGCCCGTGAGCCATGGCCGCTGAGCCTGCGCATCCGGAGCCTGTGCTCCGCAACGGGAGAGGCCACAATAGTGAGAGGCCCGCATACAGCAAAAAAAAAAAAAAAAAAAAAAAAAAAAATCAGAAAGTAAAGAAGTACCCAAAATTTTTAAAACCCACAAAAGAAAAATTATGTAAAATGAAAACAAGAGCAAATGGAAAAAGCTCTCAACAGCCAAAGCAAGAATTAACTAAGCAGTCTAATAATGTAGTGCTGGATTATAACCAAAACTTTACAATAAATATTCACGTGTCCCAACTGGTATAAATAAATTACATAGTTTTTGATGAATGGTGTTAAATAGAAATCTCCTATGCAGAAAGCTTCTAAACAATGTATATAGCCACTCAGCTGTCCATCAAGGATGTGAAGCTAACCCCTCTCTCCTCAAGTGTGGCTTCTGCATTATGATTTCCTCCTACATAAGACACACAGGATGGACATGGGAAGAAATTAACCTCACTGTGGGAAAATTTGACAAACACTACCTCAGCTAGGTGACCAAATTTAAGAATATAAGTGAGACGTTCCCTTAAGAGCCTGTCCTCTTGATATATAGTGAAGAGGAAGCACTTCACCTCTGTGGTCTGCTTTCTCAAAGCCAAGTCTAACCACGACAAAGCCACCAAGCAAATCCCAGCGCCTGGCAGTCTATACAATACCTGAGCAGCCCTCCTCCACGCTGTCAAGGTCATGGAAACAGGGAGAGTCTGAGCAACTGTCAGAGCCCAGAAGAGTCTAAACAGACATGATGACCGCATGTCCTCTCAGATCCTGGAACAAGGAAAGGTATAACAAAGGGAACGTGAATAGGGACTTCAGTTAATAGTAAAGTATGAGGATTTGTTCATTATTTGTCATGATTCTGTAGAAAATTAGACAGGAAAAATTAAACGTCAAATAAGAGAAACCTACTGTAACAAACTGGAAATCTAGAGGAAAAGGGGGATTTCTTTGTAAAAACACATTACCAAAATGGACCCTAAATGAAGGAAAACACAAAAAGGCCAATTAACCACTGAGGAACCTCTTCCCCTACTGGCTATCCTATCACTGTTCCAGGCTTTCCCTCTCCTGGGACAGGGAAGGAGCAGGGACAGAGCTGTTTGGCAGCTCCCCTAGTATATGACCCCACCCAGTGTCTTCACCTACCCCAGCCACGCCTACCCAGTGAGGACACCTGAGGAAGGGTCAGGGATTATTGACTCAGACGTATCAACCAGGACTTTTTCTTTTCCCAGCGACTGGACCACTTACGGAAGTAAAATAAATTAGTATTTGTTGTAAGGGTAGAAATACATTAATACTTGCAAGTGGCAAGTTGAAGAATGGGTTTGGACCTGGCAGGTCCAGTGGCTCACACTGTCTCAGTGTGACCTTGCTTCTCTGCAAACTTTTGTCCCGCTCAGTGCCTTTGGGGGACCCCATTCACAGGCACAGGCTCTCTCACTGCCCTTGGGCCAACAGCAGTTCTAGGCTGACAACCACTCACCATCCATTTTCTGAGAAAGAGTTTCTCCTTTTCTTGGATTCCAAGAAAGTCATGGTTTTAAATGCCTTTGATCTGGCTTGGGTTGCATTCTCATCCTTGACCCATCACCAGAAAATGGAAAATGGGACTGGCTAGATGTGGGTTGTAAACCCATCTTCGAGCTGGGTGGAACATGGGGTCATCCTTATGCAACTGTTTGGACTGGAAGCAGGTGAGATATAATTCCCAAAGGAAAACTGAGGCCCTTGGGCCTGAGAACAGATGCTGGCTGGGATAAAGCAACAGATTCTATGTCAATGACAGCTCACTGCACAGCACAGAATCTGACACAAAAGAAAGAAAGGGGTTCACTTAGGGTCAGGGGCTGCAGCAACTCATCCAGTGCTCTTACTGTCCCTCCCAAGACTGCAAGTTCTTTCACTTGCTGAAAAGTCAGGATCATTGGTGGTGGTAAACTCAAGTCTCTTTCCTTGGGCATCAGGTCCTCACATCTCAGAGGCTGGCCCAGAACAGCCCATGTGCCGTCAGAAGATACACAGACCTCATTCCTGCCCCTGAGAGGTGGAAGTCCTTGAGTTATGCCATCTCCCTGGCCATATTAATTGCCCATCCCTGAAAAACAATACTGCTCCTTTTCCAGTTTCTTCTCTCTCCTTTACTAAGAGGAAGAAACCAAATGCTAGGGTGGTAAGGAAACTCTTGTGCAATGAAGTAACGGGAGGCTCAAGAATTATTCCATGCCATGGAACCCATAATCGGCAGACTTTCCAGAGGCCACATGGATGCATAAGGCTCTCCAAGACAATGGCAGTGGCAGTGTAAACCTCACACTGGGAGGTCCAGTTGCTCTTTGATTCTTAATGAATATGCATGTCAAAAGTTTCTAACGACTGAAAGGACAAAGGATTGCAGGGCCATGGTCTGCTGCATGGGTGTTGTGTCAGGGCCACACTCCAATGTCTAGAGGATTATTATCTCTCTTGGCAGCCTATGAGGCTGTGAGGGGGAGGCCTTTTTCTCAGCCACATGCATGTTGGTAGTTGAAACTTCTCAAAGGAATGTCTACACTGCCCAGGTAGCTCTTGAATTGCCCGGCATCATGGTCAGCTCCGTAACTGTACATGAGGGCCTGACAATGCCCAGGCTGGACTGAGCTAGAGGACCACAGATACCTGCCTGGATAGTCAGAGGTCGAGGGCTGTCCTGCCTGAAACTTGATCATCTATTCATGCCCACTCAGATGGGACAAAGGATGCCTCCAGTGCCAGGAGGGCCCCACCAGCCCTTAATAAGGCAGCATCTGGGGGCTGGCAGGTCACTGCACCCAGTCCTGTATAAATCCACACATGTCTACTGAGTGCCCTCCTGTCTGGGCTGTGCTGGAACCTGGGGCTGCCCAGGCAGAGTAGGGCCAGCATCACCCTTCCCAGGTAGGAGGGCAGGTGGAAACCATGCGTGACTTCTGACACCCTCCCCAATGCTTGACAGAGGTTGAGGTGGATAAGAAACAGTCCGAGACAAGAACAGACATTTCATTCTTCTCTCAGAGCCCAGGACTGGGCGAAGGCAGGCCAGAAAAACAGTTGTTGACCTCAGCTCCCTGACTCCTGTTTGACCCTGGGCAAGTCCTATCCATTCTGGAGGCTTCAGAGAGAAGGAGAGGGGAGGACAATGAGGGCCAATTGTGCTTAAACCTAACTCTAACCTTTACCCTAAGAACCCTACCCTCTAACCGTAACCCCCTAACAACCCTAGCCCCAGACCCCTAGACCCTCGCCACTGACCCCTAAACTCTAATCCCTGACCCTTTAACCACAACCCTCTACCATGACTCTCCAACAATGACCCATAACCCTAAACCGTGACCGCTGAACCCTCACACTGACTCAGCCCCAGGCCTAAAGCCTGGCCTAGTGGGTACCGAGAAAGGACCCTATGAACTCTCAAATAAACCAAGGAATTAAATTTTCCCGACCACGAATTTAGCAATGGTTTCTTAGATTTGACAGTAAAGCATAAGAAATGAAAGAAAACAATAGATACATTGGATTTCCTCAAAATTACAATCCTTTGTGCATCAAAAGAGGCTATCCAGAAAGTAAAACGAGAGCCCACAGAATGGAAGACAATATTGGCACATTATATATCTGATAAGACTCTTTACCTAGAATATACCCGGGACTTTTCCAACTCATCAACAAAACACAAACAATACAATTTTTGAAACAGACAAATAACTTGCATGGACTGCTCTCCAGGCAAGATATACAAATGGTCAACAAGGACATGAAAAGATGTCAAACGTCAGGAGTCATGATGAAAATGCAAATTAAGGCCACAGTGTGATGCCCCTTCACACACACTGAAATAAAAATAAATTTTAAAATAAATTTTAAAATATGTAAATAAAAATAACAAATGTTGGGCTTCCCTGGTGGCGCAGTGGTTGAGAGTCCGCCTGTCGATGCGGGGGACGCGGGTTCGTGTCCCGGTCCGGGAGGATCCCGTGTGCCGCGGAGCGGCTGGGCCCGTGAGCCATGGCCACTGAGCCTGCGCGTCTGGAGCCTGTGCTCCGCAGTGGGGGAGGCCACAACAGTGAGAGGCCCATATACCGCAAAAAAAAAAAAAAAAAAAACAAATGTTGGCAACAATGCAGAGAAATTGGAACCCTTAAAAGTTACTTGTGGATATGTACAACGGTGCAGTCTACGTGTACAAACCTTTAGCATTTACTCAAAAATATAAAATATAATTACCATGTGGTTCAACAACTCCACCCCTAGATATTTACCAAAAAAATGGAAAACAGGCTTCAAACAAAAACTTGTACACCAGCGATTCATAGCAGCGCTGTTCACAATAGCCCAGGGTAGGAAAGATTTAAATGTCCATCAGCAGGTAAACGGATAAGCAAAGTAAGGTAGATCCATAAGCTGCATTATTCTGTCATGTAAAGGAATAAAGTAAAATTATACAGCCGCTGTGGAAAACTGTATGGTGGCTCCTCAGAAACATGGAAAATGTATGATCCCTTGATTCCACTCCAGGGTGTACACCCAGAATAATAGAAAGCAAGGACTGGAACAGATATCTGTACCCCATATTCACAGCAACACTATTCACAATAGCCAAAAGGTGGAAGCAACACAACACATCCTTCAACAGATGAATGGATAAGTACAGTGTAGTAGATACGCAATGGGATATGATTCAACCTTTAAAACTAAGGTAATTCTCACACATGCTACAATGTGGATGAACCTTGAAGTCATTATGCTAAGTGAAACCAGCCAGACACCAAAAGGACAAACATTCTATGATTCCACTAGTATGAGGTATGCAGATAAGTCAAATCCAAAGACAAAGTAGAATAAGGTTGCCAGGGGTTGAGGGGAGTTAGTGTTTAATGGCTACGGTTTCACATGGGGAAAATAAAGTTCTGGAGATGGATGGTGAGGATATTTTTACAACAATGTGAATGTAGTTAATGCCATAGAACTGTATACTTACAAATGGTTTAATTGGGGCTTTCCTCGTGGCACACTGGTTAAGAATCCGCCTGCCAACTGCAGGGGACATGGGTTCAAGTGCTGGTCCTGGAAGATCCTGCACGCCACAGAGCAACTAAGCTCGCGAGCCACAGCTACTGAGCCCTCGTGCCACAACTACTGAAACCCGTGTGCCTAGAGTCTGTGCTCTGTAACAAGAGAAGCCACCGCAATGAGAAGCCTGCACACGGCAACGAAGAGTAGCCCCCGCTCGCCGCAACTAGAGAAAGCCTCTGTGCAGCAACAAAGACCCGACACAGCCAAAAAATAGAAAATAAAATATTTTTTAAAAAGCTTTTAAAAAGTGGTTTAAATGGTAAATGTTATGTGTTTTTAATCCCAATGGAAAAAATGAATGAAATAATGATCAATGTTACAATGCGGATAAACAGTGAAAACATCCCAAGTGAAAGAAGCCATACAGAAAAACCACCCAGATCATGCTCATCTTGCACACTTTCAATCCAGCAAAGTTTTTTAAGTGAGGAAAAGCCCCAGTGATGGTTCCAAGAAGAGAAAACTGGATTCGAATAGAAAAATACATTTCCACAAAGCTGGGGCAGCTGGTGAAAGTTGAAGCGGGTCTGTGGATAGGATTATAATGTGGAAACCATAATTATTCCTCACTTTGGGGTTATATGCTGGTTCCCTGTGAGAGTGGCCCTCCCACTCTCACAGGGTAAAACACACTGGAGTATTTTGTGAAGGTGGAAAACTTTATACTGCTATTTAAAGTTTTTTATACACTTGAAATTTACTAGAAAAAAAGTACTTATCAAAACAACCATGTCATACCATGCCAGAAATACAGACATCAAACTCTGTTACAGAGGCCAAGCCCTACCCAGATCCAGTTCACCCACAGTGGGGATGCTAATCACCCTTGTAGGAGTCCACATACTACAAGAGGCACCATGGGAAGATTATATTGGGAGCCACTATGTGCTGCAGTGCCCGTTCCGTGGGGTCAGCATGGGTGCACGCAGGTCAGCCAGTGTCTGTGTGTCTCAGCCTGTAACCACAGACCACACTGTCCTGCTCTGCTCACAAGAGCGAGGCCAATGGAGGGACAACAGGGGTGGGAACAAAGCCGGGTCATGGTCTGGCTGGGTGAGAAAGGGTCCAAGGAGCGAGAACCCGGCTGCCCTTGCCTGATGAGCCGAGAGCTGACATCCACCCTGTGGGCAGCCCCTCTCCCCACGTCCCGAGGTAAGGCTGACTTTCCTGCATCCTGGGGCAGGGTCATTCCTGTGTATAGAGCAGGACGCACAGCAGTGCATGCAGCAGGCCTGATGCCTGCCCTTGCCATGTACTTGGGGGCTTGGTGAGGGTGGAACATCCTGACAAGACATGGGCCGACCCCGGGGAGGATGTAGGGGTGAAGCGTTTGAGAGCCTCTGGAGGGGATCCTCACCTGTCTGCACAGGTGGACTGAGGACACCGACCAAGGGTGGGCAGGCGGGGAGCCCCGGAAGGGTCCTGGGTCATCCCTGAGGCTGGAGGAGGGGTGTGGAGCTGGGGGTGATGGCGGTGGGCATGAGGGGCTGATCGCCAGACAGTGTGGAGGGACCATCAGAGGCAGCGGGGTAGGTGAAGACTGTGCCGGATGGGAGGACAGAGAGACCAGCAGGCGGCACTGTAGGGCGGGATCAGGGCTGCTCCCTGCAGGGCGGCGCCTAGCCCCGCGCCTCTGGAAGCTCCTGGTGTCTGGCCAGACCCCAGCCGGCAAGAGAAAGGAAGCCCCGTCTCCGCGGCTGAAAACACCAGTGTGGGACGTTTGCCGTCCACTTCACCTGGCGGGGAAACGGGCACACTGAAGTGGAGAGTGACGGGGTGCAGGTGGGAAATGCGGGTGCTCGGAGCCTGGAGAGGTGGACACTCAGTACCCGGTCTGTGGATGGTCTAGTCCTCTGGGTGTCTTGTCTCTTCTTGGGGGTCACTGGGGCTTTAACCTCACTCCGTGGAGTACAGGAGGAGAGGGATGCACACGCCCCGGGCTCACTGTGCCTGGGCTCCTGGGGAGGACCTCTCTGGCCCACATGTTCGCAGGCCTCAGGCACCCCTGCTCGACATTCCCCTCCAGAGACTCGGCAAAAGGACCTGCCCTGTGAAACGGGGCGCCTGGCTCGGGGGGCTTGTGGGTCCCTTCTCAGATGGCCACACTCAGGTCTCGGGGTGGGTGCGGTGGCCTGTGACCACTCGCCAAGTCACCACGCTGCTGCGGCTCCTTTCTGGGGCCTGAGATGCCCCAGGGGTGGCTGGGGGAGCGGGGCAGGTTGCTGTGATGGGGAAGTGTGGGACGGGGGTCCTGGGCCCTGGGTCCCTCACCGAGGAGGAGAGGGGGTCATGCCCAGAGGGGGGGAGGCCGGTGACGGTCCTGGGTGTCAGCAAGCACAGCGCCGCGCCCCGCAGGCCGGGTGTGGGATTCCTGTGGCCCCGGCACAGGACACCAGACGGGGGGTGCGGTTGGGACAGGGGACGCTTCCCCTCAGGCCTGGAGCCCGAGGTCAAGGTGCTGGGGGCCCGCTCCTCCGCGCCTTCTGGGGTCAGTCAGTCCCAGGCCACTCCCAGCCCCGTCTCTGTCTCTGCCATGACATCGCCTTCTCCCCCATGTGTCTGGGTCCAAATGCCCCCCATGAGGACGCCCGCACACCGGTCAGTGACCTCAGCTCACCCCGGGCAGCTCTGTGGTGGCCCATCTGCACACAAAGTCCCATACTGAGGTCCCGGGAAGTCCGTCTTCCGGGGCCTCTTGAGGTGACAATCCTCGTGGTCGACACAGCTCGTGGGGGCTTGTGGGTCCCCCAGGCCGGAATCCAGGAGCCTCATGGAGGACGGGGTGTCCTGAATCAGGGAGGACGGACGGAAGGGCAGAGCGGGGGAGGGAGGCCGAGGGGCGGTCAGCCCTGCCCTCCAAGGACGGGGGGAGTCTCTAGAGGGCCAGGTCGGAGCTGGCGGGGGGACGCGGTGCTCAGAGGCGGGCGGCCTGGGCTGCAACGTCAGGGTCGCTTAGGGCAACCATAACCCAGTTCCAGCCCTAATGCTGACCCTTCAAAGCACCAACACCAAGCCACATCTAATCAAGTCACACAAATACATCATGAGAAAGAAATGTACACCAGTATACCTTACAAATATGAACACAAGAATCCTCCACAAAATTAGAACAACATGGAGCCAACAGAACATTAAATGCATGATGCCATAAGCAAGTATCTCTACACTGGAAATGTCAGGTTGTTCAACATATTAAACCTAAGCAATGTACTGAAGAACTATAAAGAAGTGAAGTCAAAGCACATGATCCTATCAATTACTGCAGGAAAGGCTATAATCAAACTCCAGTGCTATTTCATGACACAAGCACTCAAGAAAATAGGAATAAAAGGAAGTTTGTTCAATATGAAAAAGAGTAGTATACAAAGCCACAGCAAACACCATGCTCAATGTTAAAAACTGAAAGATTTACTCCTGAAATCAGGAACAAGGCCAGGAAGGTGGCCTCCACCACTGATAATAGTGTACTGGAAGTTCTACCCAGGGTTTTGAGGGAAGAAACCAAAGCCATCCATATGTGAATGGAAAAATTAAAACTGTGTGCATTCACAGAACACAGATCACACCATCTTATATATAAAACTTCCTATAACAACAACAAATTATTTGACTAATCACTAATTCAGCAAAGTTATAGAAAAAAATATCAATTCACAAAAATCTATCTTATACATATATACTAGCGATAAATAATCTGAAAAAGGACTTATGAAAACAATTCCATTTTAAATAATGTCAACATTAATATTTACGAATATATTTAATCAAGATACAAGATTTGCTTTTCTGTATGTAAAGCTGTCTGTACGTTTGAAATTACTGGAAAGTCAAGTACTTTGCAAAACACCATGTCAAAACCATGCCAGAAAGGCAGAGGAAACATCAAACTTCCATACAGAGGCCAAGCCTTACCCAGATGCAGCTCACCCCAAGTCCACATGTCATTTAGAGGCACTGTGGAAAGACTTATTAGAATTTCCAAATATAAAAAACTTCCCTTTCTTCCCTGTTGTGGATGACTTAGATGTGGTTAGAAACAGCGGGATTTGGGAAGTTCAATTTTCCACATCATTCCACCAAGAAAATACTGTTAGAAATAATAAATGAATTCAGTAAAGATGCAAAATCGGTACACACAACTCAACTGCATTTCTAAACACGAATAATGAACCATCAGAAAGAGAAAAAAAACCTATTTACAGCTGCATCAAAAAGAACAAAATACCAAGGAATAAATTTAACCGAGGATGTGCAAGACCTGAAAACTTTAAGACACTCATGAAGACATTGAAGAAGACACAAGTCGGTGGAAAGACTCCCCATGCTCATGGAATGCAAGAATTACTGTTGCTAAAACGTCCGTTCCACCCAAAGCGGTGCACACAGGGAAGGCAGGCCGTCCTGAAATTCCAATGGTGTTTTTCACAGAAATGGAGCAAATCTTCCTAAGATGCGTGTGGAGCCACAAAGGACCCCGAAGAGCCAAGGTGACCCTGAGAAACCAGAACGGGCCGCAGGCATCTCCCTCCCTGACTTCACACTTCATCACGAAGCTACAGTCCCCAAAACAGTGTGGAACTGGCTCAAAACAGGCGCACAGACCAGAGGGACGGGACGGAGAGCCCAGAACCCACCCCGCACTCTGGCGGGGGAGGGGGCCGTTAAGTTACGACCAGGGGGGCAGGGACACACCGAGTGGAAGGGCAGCCCCACGGTAAACGGTACGGGGGAGACTGCACACCCCATAACCCACGCAGCTCCACCGCACACCAGCCTGACCAAAAACCCAGCTTTGCACACCAAGCCCTTCCTGGGTCGCACGAGGACGGACCCCGGCAGCCGTCAGTCGCCCCCAGGAAGCTTCTCCCCACTGTTCCTCACTGTCTCCTCACCTGTTCCTCCGGCGTCGCCTGCGTCCTCAGGAAACCCAGCTCCCGTCAGCGAGGACGCAGCCCCACGTTGTCCTGAAGCCGAAACCCCAGCGAGTCCTTGAGGAGACCGAGCGCCCGTCAGCAGCCACAACCCGGCGCTGCCTGAGGAGACACAACTGCCCTCAGCTGCGCTCAGAGCTGGGTCCGCGGGGAATGCGCATGCGCTGTGGGTCAGAGAGGCGGGATCAGCGCCACCCTGTGGTCGGTACGGGAAGTGCAGGCCACCCCTCCCTCACGGGTCACTGGAGACAGCGACCCTGCTGGCAGAATTGCTGAACCCATTAAATTGTGGAAACTCAAACAAATGAAGCCAATATCCCATAGCTTCTCCAAAGTAGTTAAGGAACAATGAATTGGAAGCCGTATGGAATAAAATGAATGTAGACACAAGCTTGACAACTTACACCAAATTCACTCAAAATGATTCAGAGACAAGTTTTAAATGCAAAACTATTCAAAATTATAGGAGAAAACATCACAGAAAATTGATATGACCTTGGGCTTGGTCATGTCCATCACAAGCTTTGTGGTTTTAACACACAACGCAAAAAAGCAGTCCAGAAAGAAAAACAAGGGATTCTGTGGACTTTATAAAATTAAAGATTTCTACTGTGTGAAAAACCTCATTCAGAAAATCGAAAGACAACACACACTGGGGGACAAAAACTGCAAACATATCTAATAAAGAATTTGTCTCAAAATATACAAAGAACTACAACACAACCCCATTAAAAATAGGGAAAGCTCTAAATAGACACCTGGTCAAAGAAGGTACAGAGATAGTATACAAAACTATGCCCAGGACTGGGGGGCAGAGAAACAGTGGTCCAGTTCAACTCCCTGAGTCATGTGTGACCCAGGAATAGTCCTGTCCTTCCTGGAGGCCTCAGAGAGATGGGGAGGGAGGAAGGGGAAGAGGGCGGATTCTGCTTAGACCTAACTCTAACCCCGACCACTCTCACCACTTTCATTCAACATGGTCTAGGTAGTCCTAGACATAGTAATTTCATGAGAAAAAGAAATAAAAGGAGTCCAACGGTAGAGGAAAAAGTAAAACTGTCACTGTTTGTAGATGAGATGATGTTTTATATTTCATTTATTTATTCATTCATTTATTTATTCTGGTTGCGCTGGGTCTTAGTTGTGGCAGGTGAGCTCCTTAGTTGCGGCAGGCAGGCTCCTTAGTTGTGGCATGAGAACTCTTAGTTGTGGCATGCATGTGGTATCTAGTTCCCTGACCAGGGATCGAACCCAGGCCCCCTGCATTGGGAGCACGGACTCTTAACCACTGGACCACTAGGGAAGTCCCGACATGATGTTTTATTTAGAAAATCCTTAAGATGACCCCCCCAAAACAAATAGAATTCACTGGAAAATTCAGTTAAGTTGCAGGATACAAAATTAACCTATAGAAATCAGTTGCATCTCTATCCACTGGCAACACATTTTCAGAATGAGAAATTAAGAAAACAAACCCATTGACAATGGTATTAACAAAAATGAAATACCTAGGAATACATCTAACCCAGGAGGTAAAAGACCTGTACTCAGAAAACTGGAAGACACTGATGAAAGAAACTGGAGACGACACAGACAAATGGACAGATATAATGTGTTCATGGATTGGAAGAATTCATATTGTTAAAATGATTCCACATCCCAGAGCAATCTAGAGATTTGATGCCATTCTTATCAAAATACCAATGGAATTTTATGAGAACTAGAACAAAGAATTCTGATATGTGTAAGGAAACAGGAAAGAACCTGAAGAGTCAATATGATCTTAAGAAAGAAGCACAAACTTGGACATATCACACTCCCTGTTTCAAACTATACTACATATCTAGAATAATCAAGACAGTATGGTATAGGAACAAAAGAAATACACAGAGATCCATGGAACAGAATTGAGAGCCCCAAAAGAAACATAGGCATATATGGTCAATTCATCTATGACAACGGAGGTGAGACGATACAATGGGGAAAAGATAGCCTCTTCAATGAATGGTGGTGGGAAAACTGGACAACGACATGCACAAGAATCAAACTGGAATCCTTTCTTATACCACCTACACAAGCAACCTCAAAGTGAATCAAATACTTCAACGTAAGACCTGAAGCCATAAAGCTCCTCGAAGAGAACATAAGCAGTATGCTCTTTGACATCCGTCTTAGCAATATTTTCTGGATCTGCCTCCCCAAGCAAGGGGAACAAAAGCAGAATAAACCAATGGGACTCCACCCAACTTTAAAGCTTTTCAATGGCAAAGGAAAACGTGCACAAAATGAAGAGGCAGCCTACCGAATATGAGAAAATAGTTGCAAACAGTATGTCTGAAAAGGGGTTCATATCCCAAATAGATGAAGAACCACACAACTGAACCTCCAAAAATCAAAAACCCAATTAAAACTTGGGACCGAACATTTTTCCAAAGAGTACGTACAGATGGCCAAGAGACATATGAAACTATGACCAATATCACTTATCATCAGGGAAACGCACATCAAAAGAACAATGAGATTATCACCTCACACCTAAAAACTTGGCTATCTTCCAAAACACAACAACTAACAAGCCTTGGCGAGGATGAGGAGAACCCTCACGCCTTCTCTTGGGAATGTTCATTGGTGCAGCCTCTGTGGAAAACAGTACAGAGGTTCCTCAAGAAATTGAAAATAGAACTACCATATGATGCAGGAATTACACTTGGGGGTATCTTTCTGAAGGAAACAAAAACACGAATTCAAAAAGATACACACAGGGAGATCGGCTCAGTGCTTTGAGACCACCTAGAGGGGTGGGATGGGGAGGGTGGGAGGGAGGGAGACGCAAGAGGGAAGAGATAATGGAACATATGTATATGTATAACTGATTCACTTTGTTATAAAGCAGAAACTAACACACCACTGTACAGCAATTATACTCCAATAAAGACTTAGAAAAAAAAAGAAAACAAAAATACGGGAATGCATCGAAATCACATCTACAATGGACACTTAGGTTTATCTCGTATGTCTGAAGCACAGTTACTCCTTTTTGACAGTCAAATGCATTCCCCTCCTCAATGCCAAAGCAGATGTACAATTCATATACAAAAGGCCACAAAACAGGCCACTTTGCTCAGTAAAATTTAAGTTAAACCATGTATAAGCCAGAGTGACTTCCTCACACCTCAATATGTGAAGAGTGTTTTTCCCTTTTGATTACAAGTCTTTCAATAGAAAGCATCGATGATCAAAATGTCAATCCCTCAGTGCCAGAATGATTCAGCTGTTTGGCCCACGTGTAGATCACGTCCCTCAGCGCTAGGCCTCCTTTATATTTGCCTAGTTAATCCACATTGGGGGAATACTGATCAGGTATCGTGCACATGCTCAGAGGAATGTTAATGAGAAAACGCTTTATATAGGCCATACATTTTGTTGTTCATACCCAATTGTCACACAAGCATTGCACATGTGCTTTTAGCCGTAGACCTAAAGCAAACAGTGATACATCATGAGTAGTTACATTCTGATAACTTCACTAGGTAGTTTTCCTTTCCTCTTAAACATCAGGGCAAAATGAAGCCAATACAGTAACTTTCATAAATCCACACTTCCATACAGAGGTGTCATTTATCCAATTGCTCCAAGTCCTAAGTAGCTTGAGGGGAAGGACTTCCCTGTGTCTGGAAAACACAGATCAAAGCCAGTAACAAAAAAACAAAAACATTATAACCATATTCACCAGTTCACTCAGTAACCAATCCTTCTGTTAACTTTTTATGAAGCCATCCAATTCTCCATTAAGATTTTTTATTTCTTACCCAGTGTGGCATTATGATATGAAATTTATCAGAGACCTGTGCTTGCCAAACGGTCCTTCACATAGATCTTCTTGAAGATGGAGCACTTTTGCAAAGTGTTAGAGCACAACAGTAACTATCTATAAATCACATAAAGACTTAAAAGGTCATGGTTAAACATTTGACCACAATGTAAATTACAAAAGAAACCATTATTGCTGTTACATACAACATTTAAAAATAACTAGAATTATGACTGATAAAACTTTACCAGGACATACTAGAGTTTTAGGAATTCTATGTAATTTAACATACTAATCAAACATTTCTCTCTGACATGGCTCAAGGGCCTTCTAAAGCAGCTCAAAGTTAGCTGGAGATCAAAAGAACTGTTAGAATTGGCCAAACAACACTTATTCACTGAACCAAAGTAAAGAGATTTCAAACAAGAATACAGATCACAGACACAGGCAAAGGAACTCACAAGCTGTTCACAATCAAAAGCAGCATTCCAAGACAACTTTGGAGGGAGAAACCAAATCCAGGCTTGCCCTAACCCACTGCCAACAAAATCCATCTTAGAAAATCCTGGTCATGCACAACTCTTTCCTCAGTGTTCCATTTTCACAGATGTTCATCACCTTCTGTATCCATCTTATGTTGCCCCTTATTTTCTTCCGCATTCAGACAACCAGCTCTACTACAAAGTGATTTTCTTTTCTCTTTGTACCATCAGCCTGTTACCTAGCTGCTCACTTTCTTTATTACGTAGCTTCATAAATGCTTGAACATATGGAACTTCTTTTGTCTTTCTCTTCCTGTGACAAAAGAACTCTAGCTGAAGGATAGTATAGTCATTTAGGCTACCATTCAAAGACCACCATTCCTCATTTTTCAAGAATGTATCCATACATTGGCCAGACAAAATTACAATAGAATTTCATTCTTTTCTTAGTCTTAGGTTTACAACTATAGGTTGACCAGTCTGCCAGGATTTTGCCCACTGGATATCACATGGAACTGAAGAAGAAGCACTTCTTATGCTTGAACCATAGAACACTCACACACCGACTAAAAACAAAACAAAATCCTAAACACCAACGGAAGCCTCAAACCAAAGGAACCAGAAACCAAACAGAAACCAAACAGCACAAGACTCAAATCATCTTCCAAGTCTCAACTTAGCCTGTGACTTCTGTCCAAGTGGTGCACCTTCCAAATGAGATTTCCTGGAATGAAAATCACCCAAATGGGAACCAAGTTTCCCCCAAATGTACAGGGCTAAAAGGACCTCAGACTGCATGCCAGGGGAGTTACCACACGCTGGTTGAGGTGCTGCAACATCCCAAATGCTATTTTCCTGGTGCCCCAAAATAATCCCTTGGAGTAGCACATTCGGGGCAGCCCAGGCAGGAAGAACAGAGGAACGTCCTCAAGGCAAAGACGGCCTTGGCAGCTGCTAGGGTGGTCCCTCTTCCACCATCTATTCCTGCCCCAGAGTTCTAACTGCTGGGATGACTGGGGCTCGGCCTTTCCAGGCAAGGGTCCCAGGTGGTCTGGCCTCTAAAGGAATTCTCCAACCCTACACTCTCTCGAAAGAGGCTGGCATGGAGAAAATCTCAGTGTCCGATCAAGTCAGGGGACCCACAGGGGCCATCCCCAAGTCAGCCCCACATTGGGTACTAAATTTGATGTCGAAAACTCGACCTGTGTGCACCAGTGCCAAATCGAATCTCAGAGAGAGAGGTTTGGAGGAAGTAGAAAAGAATGGTTTTACTGCTTTGGCAGCCAAAGGGGGACACAGAAAACTTGTGCCCTCAAAAACCATGCGTCCAAATGCAGGAGGATCTGGTGAGGAGTTTTACAGCAATGGTTTAAGAACACACTTGCTCCTAAGGATTAGTGTGTGTACAGGGCCTAACCCCCTCTAATCTGGCCTCAGATGGTCTCTTGATGAGCTTCCCTGAAATAAAGAAGACTAAAATCTTCTATTTTGTGGGGGTTTTAAGTTGGTAAAGAGCTCAAAGATACTCTTACCTGTAACCCTTGCGGCAAAACCAGGATCTTGCCCCAAGGCTGCACTATTGTTTCTTGATGGTTCCTCCCTTTTCTCTGCATCCCCTCGATCCCTGATTAGCAACTGTTCGAATCTGCCCTTTGGAACTCAGGGAAGGTCCTGGAGTCTCTAGTCTAAATAAGGCCCTGACATTACACCTAACTCAGTCCCTGACACTGTCTCTAACTAAGGCCCTGCTGCCCTCAATATTTAAGTCCTGACATTATCCTGAGCTAATACACTGATCCTTATATTACCAAGGTCCTGAAACTATCCCAAAGTAAGCCGTGACACTGTCCCTAAGTGAGGCTCTGAGGCTGTCCCTAAAAGAGGCTCTGAGAATGTCTTTAATGAAGACCCTAAGGCTGATACTACAGACGCCCTTATACTACTCCTACGTCATGCCCTGACACTGTCCCTCAATCAGGCCCTAAAGATAGGCCTCACTTAGGCCCTGTTGCCGTACCTTAGTTAGGCTCTGACGCTGTCCCTACATCAAGCCCTGACACTGGTCCTGATTAAGGCCCTGACACTCGTCCTAACTAAGGCCCTGCGGCCGTCAATATCTAAAGTCCTGACTTTATCCTGAGCTAATATCCTCACCCATGTCTTACCAAGTTCCTGAAACTGTCCCTCACCCTAACCCTAACCCTCACCCTCACCCTAACCCTAACCCTCACCCTAACCCTAGCCCTGAAGTCTGACTGAGCCCCTCTCTGTGCTGCCCAGCCTCTCACTATTACACACAAATCCTGGCAAAAAGGTATTCATGACATTCACCTGGCAACCTCAGTCCCTCTAGCACAGTAAGCATGACCACAATGAGGTACTTGCCCCGAAAGTGGGACAGGTGCGCCACCTTACCATCAAGGCGCCCAAGAATGCTATGCACAGGACACACCACCACAGTGGTGACACAAGGGGTTTTCTGGGAATAGGAAACAGCACTGCTTGATTTTCAGCGCCTGAGGGACAACCTGTACAACTCCAGAGGCACCACAGAGAGTAGGTGACACATGCTCACACACCAAGGAGGCATGCAGCAGAGCGGTGGGATGGGTCTTGCAAGTGGCCCTCCGTGCCCTGGGGAGAGCCATCCCACCAGTCTGCTGCATGCCTCCTAAGGTGAAAAAAGCGTCTGTTGCATCAGAGGACCATAGCCACACTGATGCCCTGAAGCAAAGGACAAGAGACTAAGGTCGGGATAGAGTCGCCACTCCTGAGTTCCACGCAAGGCAGTGGGGGAGAGGCAAGGGCCTCAAGGGCAGGACAAGAGTGGCCCCGTTTGCTTTGAACTTCCAGCCCTCATCTTGTTCAACTTAGCCCCAGCCCTGGAGAGCATGACATAACCACCAATCCATGTGCATGGAATCCCCAAAGGGGAGACCCAGGGAGACCGTCACCAGCAGGGCCTACTTCAGCCTCACCAGCCACCTCTTCTCAGGTGACAGTGCCTAACAATTCTGGGAATATTACATCTCACACATGACATGACACCTGTGAGATGAGGTTATCACAGCCACATGAGAGTAGAGGACCCACACTGCATGGCCTCACTGCCCTCGGGTTGCCAGGGGCCAGAGATGGAGTATGAGGTAGGATTGGGTCAGCTGGACACACACCTAAGAGCCGATGCACACGCCCAGGCAGGCAGCTCAAGAAGCAACGGGAGAGCCAGGTGCAAAGTTGTGGTCAAACCCAGAGCACTATGCATGTCCAGAAGCCCAAGGTCCCTGGCAACATGCACTGAAGAAAACCGCACCTCTCTAGCAGCAAAAAAACCCGCCAACAATTGGTGAAAAACTTGCCACACCCAGCAATGGGGGCTGGCTATTCACAAATTGCAGGGGTCCCCCAGCAGCTCAGTCCAGCCACCGGTCCCCAGCACTACCCCATCACTGCCAGCCCCTGAGCTCTCACGGCCATCTCAGGGTAGCGTGGCAGCAAAGGGGGGCGGGGGGATGAGTGCCAGGAATGAGGGGCAGAGTGGACGGGGCATGCCCTCTCCAGTTCGCCCAAGTTGGCAGGTACCGGTCCCTCAATGTCTCTCGATGGCGACTTGGGAAAATTCTGCAGACGCGCCTCCGACGACTGGGCCCCAAGAGGGACAACACCCAGACCCGTGCCACCCTACCCAGGTTACCTCTCATGGCCCGGGGCGGTCCCCACCTCCTGCGTGCGACTCCGAAAAATCTATCAGAAAGAGTCCAACCACCGGGACTCAAGCATGCCCGCCACTGCGTCCATTCCACACTCCACGGGCCTCAGCACGTACCGGTCGGCCTTCTCCTCTGGAGCAGGAAGTGTAGAGGGAGTGGGGAAATTAATAAGGTCGGCAAAGAACACCCGCGCCACGGGCGTCTGCGTGGGTGCAGGACGCCCTCCCTTTCCTCCCCGCAGCGCCGGGCCATCGCGGGGTGGCTCCTGCAGCCCAAGGGGCGCTGGTGAGTACCAGTACGCCGGGCCAGGCGGCTCCACGTCCGGGCGGAAGCGCGGCGCGACCACCCCCAGTGAGCCTGCGCGCCCAGAACGCGGCGAGCGAATGACGTGCCCACGCCCCTGCGTGAGCCGGAGAGCTCCCGGCAGCTTCGCCGGGCGCCCGGGACTCCGCTTCACGCTCGGAGGCCGCGTCCCATCCATCGCCAAGGGCGCCAGAGCTCCAGACGGAAGAGGCGATATAAAAGAGGCCGCCAGAGGGCGGCCGACAACCGGCGCGAACGTAAGCGGGACAGACCCCGAGAGCCCGGGAGAGAGGACGCAGCGCTGGCCGCCCGAAAGCTAGAGCTTGTCCCGGGGCGGGTGGAGGGCGTCCGCCCCAGCCCTGAGGCATCCTCGTGGCACTTAGCTCCCGGTTTCGCATGGCACAGCACTGCACAACCGGCCCCGGCAGCAGACAGGGGGAGCGGGGGCGGGGAGAGGAGGCTGGGAACATATTGGCTGGCGCCTGCCGCCTTGGAGACAACACTAGCCACGCGATTTCCAGGTGGTTAAAATTCCATGGAGACGCCGGCGGGGCCTGGTGGCCAGCAAGGGCTGCCCAGAGTGCAAGAGCGAGATCCTGGCTCCTGCGAAGGAGGGAAGCCGTGGACTGGCAAACCGAAACCAAGCAAGTGCTCAAAGAACAACAATGCATGAGTCGGTTTTCATTCCATACTTTGGAACAGAGGAAATCTTTCGAATGTACAGGGAAAGCCCAGGAGCTGGAAAGGAAAGGCTGATACGCTCAAACCCATACAAATGGAAATAAAAATCTATCTCTGCATAGACCGTGACAACGTCCAAAGACAACAAATGGGTGTGTGGGAGACACTGGGGGAAATGCACTTGCGGTCACGATGACATGGATTTCAGCATGACTTACCACAATAACAGGGGGGAAAAAGTGTGTGTGTGTCCATAGCTATCCACTATACACCGAGTTCCACTACATCTGTACAATGCAACATTGTGTGTTGTGTGTGTTTGAAATATGTTAAATGATGATGATAAACTATAGTCCAATAACAAAAACAAAACAACCACCCAAAAGTCAAGATGTAGAACTTCCAATGTCAGGCATTAAAAAAAAAATTTTTTTAAATAGAGCTTCCCTGGTGGCGCAGTGGTTGAGAGTCCACCTGCCGATGCAGGGGACACGGGTTCGTGACCCGATCCGGGAGGATCCCACATGCCGTGGAGCGGCTGGGCCCGTGAGCCATGGCCGCTGAGCTTGCGCGTCCGGAGCCTGCACTCCGCAACGGGAGAGGCCACAACAGTGAGAGGCCCGTGTACCAAAAAAAAAAAAAAAGGGAAAAATATATATATCTGATAAGGGGTTCCTATCCAATCCCTAGCCCTAACCCTAAACAGTGCCCTAACACATAACCTAACCCTAACCTGTACCCTAATTCTAACCCTAACCCTAACCCCTAACCCTGACCCTCACCCTCACCCTACTGTTTTTCCAAGTATAGTTCCTGCTTCTTCTTTTCTCAATTATTCTAACAAAGCCCACAAATGTCCTCAACAATCTGGCTTAAACTTTCTTGAAGTCCACACCCCATTATGAGCTTATGCTCTGGAACATTGATAAGGCGAAATACAGAGACCATCAGATGCACCTGTCCATGGGCTCAACATGAAGCCCACCACTATCTGTCATTCTCCCACCCATCACCCTGATGGGGAACTCTTGGTGTCATCACTGGTAACCTGCAAAGCAATATGACTTAAATCTCACCACTTCTTTTTCCCATCACCCATTGGGCGTCTCTCATAGATATTCCCCCCAGCATTATCATATGATCCAGTCTCCGGACATAATTCCCTCCAATTTTCTCCACAAAGGAAAAATAACATTTTAGTGCTTATGGCCTAACTCATTTTGCCTAGGGGTAAAGAGACCCTAACAACACATCCCCAGCCACTGAAACGTAAAGATACCGGTTATATTTCCTTCTATGTGAACAGGAATTTGTATGGGTTTCCTCCAGTCTACTAGCTCATGAAGGCCATGTCATATGCCAGTGTATCTGTTTAAATGCAGGCTCTGATTCCACCTGGTGAATAATGGGCTCACCTGGTTCTAGGTGTTGGATGCCATCCCTTCCCCTCCCCTCTCCCTCAGTGTATCAGCTCACGTTTCAGGTCCTGACTTTTCCTATGACTCTTGCTCATCCTGCTTTAGTTGACTCTCTTATTATCTACATTTAGTCAGCAAGGTTATTATTTAGTTTTCTCTATTAATATTATTGAAAAAGCTAGAAGCAATAGGGTACATTTGGGAATATGTTCATGAAATAGTATGGAGGAAAGGGCTTTTCATAAACAGCAGGTTCTACATTAGTAAATATGCAGGTGATATCACAGGGCTGAGGAAGTGCTGATCTGCCCCAGACCCGCAGGTGTGACATCTCAGTGAAGGAGTGGAGCCAGGGTTACATGTACAAATGTGTCAGTCAGAGAAGAGAACTCGGATTGGTCTTTCTGGTTCCCAGGAGAGATAACATCACTGATGACATTGATTACACATCCAACACTAATGGCAAACCCACTATGAAGTTCAGACATGCTGTTACTATCGTGATCCCCAGTTTACATCCTTGCAGACTGAAATGCAGATGGTGAGGCCACATCCTCAGTGCCCACAGCGAGATGGGATGGAGCTGTGCTCTGCTCTCCAGCACCCCTTACTTATGTGACCTCAGGCACAGTCCCAGGACTCAGTGTCCCAGGGACTCGGGAAAGCTGCTCTCAGGTGGACATTTCAAGGGAAACTGCTTCCTGAAGTGGGGGCTTTCCTCTGACCATGACACCCTCATACTCTGCAAACCATTCAACGTGAAGGTTTACTTCTAAAAATCTTGCATGTTCTCTCACCCAGTGCGGTGGGAACTGTGTTCCCTGAGCTCCAATGTCACTGGCTGTGACAGGGAGAGTTAGAAATGAACACTTCTAGAGGGAGCGAGTCTGTGCACTGTGACCAGGTCACCTGCCCAGCATGTTGGAGTCCTGACGAGCTTCCAGGAGCTGTCTGTTCTTAGACCTTGGTAGCCCTGGAGATTCCTCAACGTCCACCCGCAAGGAAGGAGCCCTGAAGCTCGCGGTGTTCCTGCAGACACTCAGTTGTGCACAGGGAAAAAGCAGGACAGGCTACTCGGCAAGTCAGCAATGCGGGGAAAGATGACCATGTCAGCAGAAATGACTACCTTGTCCACACAATTACCTGTGTGGTTAGTTGTAATGAACAAATCCACCTCCAGAACAACTCTTGAAAATATTTAAGCTGTTTCCGGTGAAGAACCGGTCACCCCAGTTAAGTCAGACAGTAAATGTCTTGTGAATTATGATGAACAGTGAATTTTACACAAATTTGTCTGAATTCAAATTGGTTATTACATGTATGTTTTGTTTCCAACATTTGAATATCCAATAAATAAGCATGAGCTAATGTGGAAAACCAAAAATAAGAGTTTGTGTCTGACAACTTGGAGCTCCCTGAAGGTGAGGTGGAGATTTTTGATAAGCGAAGATATGTACCTCCGTGGGATTAAAGTCTCTTCCCAAAATCTACCATTGAGCCTTGAGCCTTGACCACAGCTGTTTCCCTGACCAGCCTTAAAGCATCGTTTCATTCCTGGACAAAGAGGCACCCAGGAATGTGAGGGGGACCCCGGGTGGGCGCTGAGTTCTCTGAGGGCACAGTCAGCACCCTCCTCACAGGGGGAGCCCCAGAGACAGGGGCCCCCTTTCACTACTTTTTACTTTTTATATAAAGTTCCCTCCCACATGAAAATATCCATGTAAGTCAGAAGATTAAAAAACATTTGAATTCAGGTATCTCCTCATACTTGAAGACACTTCCTGGGATTCATTAATCTTACCCACAAGAAGATGAATCAGCTGTGGTTCTTCCTCTTTCTGGTGTCAGCTCCCAGAGGTGAGTGTCTCAGGGATTCAGACATGAACACATGGGGAAGCTGCATCTGAGCCCATGAGTCACCATGGTTCTCTCTGTCCACAGGTGTCCTGTCCCAGGTGCAGCTGCAGGAGTCGGGACCCAGCCTGGTGAAGCCCTCACAGACCCTCTCCCTCACCTGCACTGTCTCTGGATTCTCATTAACCAGCTATGGTGTAACCTGGGCCCGCCAGCCTCCAGGAAAGGGGCAGGAGTGGGTTACTACCATGTGGAGCAGTCGAAGTACAGACTATAACTCAACTCTTTTTTTTTTGTTAACATCTTTATTGGAGCATAATTGCTTCACAATGGTGTGTTAGTTTCTGCTGTATAACAAAGTGAATCGGCTATACATATACATATATCCCCATATCCCCTCCCTCTTGCGTCTCCCTCCCTCCCTCCCTCCCTATCCCACCCCTCTAGGTGGTCACGAAGCACCAAGCTGATCTCCCTGTGCTATGCGGCTGCTTCCCACTAGCTACCTATTTTACATTTGGTAGTGTGTATATATATGTCCATGCCACTCTCTCTGGGACGAAATGAGAGAGTGGTATAACTCAACTCTTAAGTTGCGGCTCAGCATCACCTCCAAGAGCCAAGTCTATTTATCGCTGAGCAGCCTGACAACTGAGGACACAGCCGTGTATTACTGTGCGAGAGACACAGTGAGGGGAAGTCAGTGTGAGCCCAGACCCAAACCTCTCTGCGCGGAGGCACGTAACCACCAGGGGGCGCGTAGGACCCAACAAGTACAGGGCTGAGCCCCAGCAGCAGGTGCAGATGGGGGCTGGGAGGGGATTCTTGTTAGAACCTGTGCTTTCCTCTTCCTGCCCAGGAGCTCCACCAGAGACCCTCTTCTATTTCCTAATGTTTCATCGTTGTGGTTTATGTCATGCTCACAAAATTGTGTGTGCATATATATTTTTTAATTTTATTTTTTTATTGAAGTAGGGTTGATTTTAAACACACACTTAATGCTCAGCAGTTACAGTTGTTTTTTCTGCTTTATTTTTCTTTTTATCAAAGGATCTCAATACAACACCGAGGCTCACCATCCTTTTCCCTGTGAGTCTGAATCTCGAAACTGGTAAATATCCTGAGAAGGCACATGAGATTTTTAAGCATTATTCATTTCAGTTTTGTTTTTGTACATGTCGATGGAAGAGAAATGCCCTCCTGCTTTCAGTCAACCTTCACAGTTTGAATTCTGTAGCTTGTTTGCATTGGTATAGACACTAATGTCAGAATGTCCCAATACTTCATATGCAATGATCCTCATTAGTCACAGATCCCATATCTGCAAATTCACTTACTTGCTACCTTTTATTAGCACCCTAAAATAACTTCTGTCATTTCGTGTTCATTCATGGAAAATTGCAATGTGGCCGGTTCTTTGAGTCACCCAAAACAGACACACACACTTTCCCAGCTGAGGTCAGTCAAGGTGACACTTTCTTTTCTTGTTTCACCTACCATCATGGAAATGAGCACTTTCTGGGGTCAACCTAATGCCATGCTTTTCCCTTTCCTGTGATTTTTGGCAATTGTTTAAAGTACCCCTAGGCATAGGGCTGAAGAACAGTATAGCGTCCCTAAGCACAAATGGACTTAGGAGAAAATATCCATGACAGATCAGCTTCATTCAGGCATGAGTCATGTGGCCATGGGCTGTGGGATTGATATTCATATTTCCAATATAAATCTCATGCAAAAAATGAAGACAAAACTCACTGCTGCATATTTGAGGCAGCCTTGGAAACTTAGCTTAATTCCAACTGCAGCATGGCAAATGGGGTCTTATGGCCAAGAAGAGGGTGGGGTGGAATGGATTGAAAATTACTAACAAAAGAAATATAGGCTAAGGGGATTCTGGTTACATAGACTCAAAAGGATTCTTGCTAAAGGGAGACCAGGGTGATCAGATATCGCATGTGTGATAAGAGGTTTGATGGATTTGATCAAATATTGAGGGTGATCAGAGTTCAAGGGTAGGGAGTTCATATTAATCTGAGGTAGTGGTTTCTTGACAATACTTGCTCATGCAAATACAAACACAGAAGCCCACAGGTCAAGACTAGTTGAGAAGAGCATTTCAAGTAGCCTGTTGCCTAAGATGTGGTCAGGGATCATTGTCACACTTAAGGAGAGAAATGTTGAACACAAAAATAAACCAGGGATGAACACACACACACACACACACAGAGAGAGAGAGAGAGAAGACTAGATGAGGACTCATTGAGAAGAGGTCCATCTGCAAACAAAGGAGAAAGGACTTAGAAGAACCCAAACCTGCTGACACCTTGATCTTAGACTTCTAGTATCCAGGTCTGAGAGAAATATATTTCTGTTGTTTAAGCCACTCAGTCTGCTATTCTGTAATGGCTGCACCCACCTACTAGTACACAAATGATATAGAAACAGACAGATGTATATGGAAATAAAAGTATCATATTGTAAAGGAAAAATCACCCATTCTTCAGTGGTGACATGATGTTCATACCCAAAAAGACATATATGTGCCTATTATAACATTCTTTAGAATTTAGAATAGATGACAAATGATTTCTGGATAAATTAATGTCCAAATTATATTGGTTTGAGTATAACTTGGAAATGAATAATATAAAAATTGATCAAAATTAAAGTGCAATTTTTCTTATCAAACAAAACTCGAATTTTTAAGGAAGGACGTTTTAAAGTAAATCCAAAATTTGTGGGGGTATTGCTATGTAAAGCGTTGTAAACATAGGATGAGAGGTGAAGAATTATGATATAGAGCAAGAAAATAACAGAGTACGTGCTATGGAACTGTGTTCACTACCTTTGTATGAAAAGGCCAACACAGTGTGATGAAGTGTGTAAAGCTGGTGTGTAACTAATGAGAAAGTGCACAGCATCTGTTTAACAAGCAGCTCAGAGTCAGAACACAGAAACAGAGAAGGTGCGCGGGGGCAAAGCGGGGGGCCCGAGGCGGCCGGGAGGGCACGAGAGGAAAAGTGAGAGGTGCCGGGCTCTAGGCGTTAGGATCGGATGTGCCCTCGGGAAGTTTCCACGTGAAACCCTGGGAGGGCAAGGAAGTCCTGATGTGTTTACTGCCACACACCTGCCCTCTGACTCTCCTTTGTCCAAACACTCCTGTTCTAGAAGGGCAGGACCTGTGGTCAGTGAACAGAAGCTGTGTCCACCATGGACCTCAGCCAGCACCCTCCTCCAGAGCCCCAGAGAGGGGCCAGCCATGACCATCTTTATATGGAAACATGCTTCCCACCTGCACATCACACCCTGGGCTCAAGGGGAAAACACAGCACCTGTGCTGTGCAGAGTCAGGGTTCTCACCTTCACTGACATAATTCTCTGAAAGTCAAAGATTTAATGAAAAAGAACATGAAATCCTTCGGGTCATTCCTCCTCTTGCTGGCATCTCTCAGCTGTGAGCATCTCCTGGGTCTGAGGAAGGTGGAATTATGGGGTGACGTCTGTGAAGTGGGTGCCACATTACTTTTCCTTCCCCAGGTGTCCTGTCCCAGGTGCAGGTGCAAGTGTTGGGCCCAAGACTATTGAAGACCCTCTACCTCACCTGCCCTATTTCGGGATTCTCCAACCAAAGAGTGCTGACTGCTGGGACTAGATCCCTCAGCCCCCAGGGAAAGGGCTGGGGTGACCGGGGTGCTTTGGTTCTGGGAATAGCACAGCACACAAGCTGTCTCTCCAGAAATGACTCTCCACCTCCAGAGACACATCACAAATTTAGTTTTCCCACAAATTTAGTTTTCCCTGCAGCTCAGCTCAGGGCACAGACCTAGGACACAGCCCTGTGTTACTGTCCCAGGAGGCCCAGTGAGAAGTCAGGGTGAGTCCAGACAGGAACCTCCCTGCAGGGGCCGCACCAACCACCGGGGGCACTCAGGGTCATCAGGAACAAGAGGACCCATTTCAGGGCAGGGGCAGAGGATGTCATGGAGGGATTTTCTCTCAGAGCCTGTGGTTTCTCCACTGGATCACTGCCACCCCTGAAAGCCTCATCCACAGTGATTCCAGGGAACTTTCTTGTTTCTAAACTTGAGACGCTTTTCATGGATTCAGGCTTGTCTGTGTTTCCCCATCTATCTTTGGAAGAGCCGCACAGAAATATTTCTTCATGAGACCTTTATTTGAAGATTAGGTTACTACTTTCTGTTATTACTTGTCAAGTTTTTAATCGTTTAATGACATAAATAATTTTTACTGTTGAACTTTAAATCTGCTTTCCACCATCAGATGGATTTCCAATTCCTCTCATCCTGAAAATCTCTCCAGTCCTGTCTGATGCAATGCCTTTCACTTGAATAGTATGAGTCATGTTGATATTCGGAAATTGATGTCCATACAGCACTGCAGTCATTCTCTCCTCAGAGGACATTTTGAAATGTTGGCACACAGGCCTGGCTGTAACATGTGGGCTGTGTTGCCTGCACCTTGTTATCTAGATTGATAATAGGTAATTAGAGAAAACAGAGAGATAGATAAAAGGGAACAGAAACAAGTATATCCTAATCGTATGGAAAATAACCATAAAAACTGACTACATAACCCATATTTAGGGAGTGGTAAAGGCTCGAATGTGTAAAGATGATACAAGCACCCGTATGAAGTTATTTGTATTAACATAAATATTTTTAAAACTTTTGTAAATACTTTTCTAGCTCACTCCTCAATCACTTGGTGAGTGTCTGGTTTTCTCTCTAAGAAAATGACAAATATATTCCAATTGGCGGCCATTGGCATTCCTTCCAGCAAGTGGATGAGGGGCCTTTTGCTCTACATCATCCCCAGTACTTAACTTTTTTATTATTCTGTGCTTTAATTGTTGTAATAAGTGAATAGCAGTATTTCATCATCGTGTTATTTTATGTTTCCTTAATGAAGACTCCTTTTAAAACCTTTATCTCTTCTATGTGTAAGTATCTTCAAATCACTGGCACAGTGTACATTATTTTCATTTTTTGTTGCTGTTGTTGAGCTGTTAATTTGCTGTGTATTCATGATACAAGTCCATATAAATATGATACTAGAAAGCACATTCTCCAAGTCTGTGCTTTAATTCCCTTCTCAGTGAAGTTATTGTTACTGTTGATGTTGTTGTTTTCAGAACAGAAGTTTTAATGGATACAGAAAAATTACAAATTTATATTATGAATGATGTTTGGTGTATTATATCTAAAAATTCATCATGTAACTCAAGGGCACCCATAATTTCTGCCATGTCCATACTCCAGGCCACTTTCAGGGATGGAAGGTTAAGTTCACCTTCCTGAAGGGAGGATGACCATGATGAGGTACCTGAAGTTATTCATTAAGGGAGATTTATCCTACCTTCCCCATTAGATATATTTATTCAATCTCTTTATATAAGTATGAATCAAGTTATTTGTTTCATATTTTCTGTGAAGGTTTTATACTAAGGCATTTTCTTTGCTTCTGTAATTCTGACCACTTGTCACCCAGGAGGAGCTCTTTCAGATTGTCTCCTGTATCCCCTTTATGGGTCCCCATCAATTTGTGTGAAGTTCCTTATTTTCTGGTGATACAAGAATCTTCAGAATAATCATTTGTATTCTCTTCTCTGGCCCTAGAATTAGCCATGCCACAGCTGAGTTGCAGATCCCATTCTGGAGAATAGTAATAGGAATCAGAAGATTGGGGATTAGGATACTAATGCTTGTGTCTTGTCTACTGGGAGCATTAGCTCTAGACCCTATAAGGTAAAGGACCTTGGAAATATATCTGTGTGCACTACCCCACATATACACACACACATCTGCAACTAGCTCTGTATCTCACCTTCTGACCTGTGTTAAGGTAAATGTGAGACAATACTTACATCTCCGATCCTAGTGCAATATCACATGGTTAAATCCAGGCTTTCCACCTTGCTTGTCTGTTACTTTCCATCCAACAGTGAGAAACCTGGCTCCACCGATGCCATCCAGCTACTAATTGTTCAATTCCACATGCACAGTAGTAACAGAATTCTTAGCCTGACTCCTGATGGAAATACCGTTATCCACGAGGCTCTAGTGCTTATGCGCAGTGGCTTAGAACTTAGCCTTTAGACTCCACTCATTTCCAAAGTCACTTAGGTCAAAACCTACTTTCCCACCTTCTTCAGCCATGTTAATTCATAGATTCACTATGATATTAGGTATCATCTTTACAGTGTGCCTCGTTCCATCCTTCAGTCTCTGAACTACTAAGTGAAATTTATATTTATACTAAAAAGGTTCTCCTATTACTGTGTATATTTTGACAGATTCAGAGTGTAATGATTCCACCACTGCAATTTCATAGAGAAGAATTTCACTGTCCTTAAATATTGCCCATGTTTCACATATCAAACATCTTCTTCCAAATTCCTGCTAAATGCTCATCTGATTGGTTTATATATAGACTTGCCTTTTCCCAAATGTGAACTAGATGAAACTGAACGTTTTCAGACCGATTTTTTAATTAGCAATATGCATTTAGGATTCCCTCATGTCCTTTCATGGTATAATAGTTTAATATTTAGATTGCTGAATACAATTTCACAGCATGGATACATCGCTCACTGTTTATCTGCTAATTTATGGAAGAACGTATTTGTGGCTTCCATTTTTTCTCAGTTGTAAATGAAGAGACCACAGTAATTCATGGGAAGTCTATGATGAGCTCTAAGTTTCAAGTCATTTATGTAAATATTACGAGCATGACGTTGGGGTCCTACATGAAGCTCTGTCTAGGTGTGTAAGTGACTGCGCGGAGGAAGGGCTCTGGTGCAGAGACCACTCAGCTGACCCAGGCCTCGTGCTGAAAGGAAGTCAGAGCCCAAGCAGTGTCCACACGAGGTGGACCCAAGGCCCAGCCCTCAGACCCGGCTGAGCCCCCAGCCTACACTCAGGGTCACCCTCCCTTACACGTGAGTGTGCATCACAGGAGCAGGTCCTGCAGCTGAACTTGAGCCTCTCACAGTGACCCTGCACGAGGCAGGGTGGGCTTTTCCTCCAAGCCCTCCCTAAGCAGAGACGGTGAACAAAGTAAAGAGCTGCTGTCAGTGTAAACTGTCAGGGGTTGTGGCAGTGTTTTGTGCGTCAGTCAGCACCCGGAACATTCTTATTCATTTCCGCATGTGATCCTATTTCACCATTTCATATGTGGTAAATATATGGCACAGTGGGACTGGATGAGGGGACAAAGGTCACACTGTGAGCGGAGATGCTATGAAACAGTGCAGATCCAAGTCCAGGGCCAAGGTCCTCTTTCCGAGGATGCAGGAGGACCTAACAGCTCAGGCAGGAATCCTGAGCTGTCCCAGGTAGGAAGACACACCTGTGTTGATAGAGAGGTAACACCATCTGACTCACACTTTAGCAGGACCACGCTGACACTGGCAAGGTAGTTACTTAGGAGACGTTGGGACACTATTACACCCTAACCACACTCGACCTCAAGGCATCCGTTTCTAGTTTAATCTTGTAGTAGTTTTTATTCCATTCAGCAGCCTATGGCAGCATTAACAATCTTAGTCTTTGCTATTCTGTGAGCATTTGTCTATCCAAGATTTAAATTTGTTGCTCTCTTAGTTCTCTAATTATCTGATATAATGGTGAGATTTTGATAATGTGCAACTTGCCCCATTTTGAGGTTGTTTTAAGAACATTAAAAAAGAAGCATTTTCTCAGGTTCTCATCTCTCTACATCTCCAAGACGAGTATCAGCTTTATTGTAACACCCAGAAACTGGAAACAATTCCAATATCACACATCAGCTTAATAAATAAGCCAATCATGCTATGATCATTCTTTAAATGCAACCTGTTATTAAAACCAGGATTCTTGATACACACAATAACATGATAGTATTCACAACTATTTGTGCTGAGTAAAATAAGCCATAATAATAAGAATACATACAATATAATCCCACTTTTATAAATTCTAGAAAAGGAAAAGTAATCTGAGATAACAAGGAAAGATCAACGGTGATGTGGGGACAGGATGGAAGATAAGAAGGGACAGGAAGGAAGAAACCCAGAAACTACTGAAAATAATGAGAGGAATTGATTTGTTCTCTCCTGATAATGCTGATGCCTCCGTCAGTATTCATCACAGTGTTCATTCTGAGTGTGTGCGCTTTATCATATGTCAAGAAACTCATTAAAGTAATTACAAATAAAGAAATGCATGACTTGGGAGGTAAGGAGTGAAGGGAAGATACTGAAACATAAGAGACTCTTGAAAATACTTCTCATCAACCCTGACCCTCTCCATATATTTTAGGTAAACACTAGAATAGAGCAAAGTCATCATGACCTCATTACAGAAGGGGTTTTTGCAAACCTCACCCGGCAACTCCAGCTCTGTCCTCTAATGGGTTCCAGGGAGCAGACTGGCCCAGAGCTCAGGTGCAGATGCTGGACCTCACGGTCACCCCATGTTTCTCCTTGGACACTACACACACCCTCCATTCTTCTGGGTGTAGTTTACACCCCTAATATGAGGGTAACAATGACAGCTACATCACGGGATGTGTGTGCATATGTAAAATGACATATGGGTCCTACGTGTTTACTGTGGAACAATCAAACAATGAAAGTTATATTTCCCAGATGCTATCAACACCACAAAATCCAAGACTCTCACACCTGTTCTGAGACCCTGCCCTTTCGGAGGACATTCAACGACATAGCCTCTTATAGACTATAAGGTCATGCAAATAGGGTCCTTCCTCTGTTGATATAAAGCAGCCCCAGCCCTGACCCTGCAGCTCTGGGAGAGGAGCTCCAGCCTGGGATTCCAACGTGCCCCCATTCAGGGCTCAGGACAGAGCACTCACCATGGACTTTGGGCTGAGCTGGGTTATCCTTGTGGCTATTTTACAAGGTAATTTATGGAGAGCAAGAGACACTGAGGATGTGAGTGGATATGGGTGAGAGAATCACTGGATGTGTGACAGTCTCCTGACCAGGATGTCTCTGTGTTTGCAGGTGTCCAGTGTGAGGTGCACCTGCTGGAGTCTGGCGGAGGCTTGGTACAGCCTGGGGGGTCTCTGCGACTCTCCTGTGCAGCGTCTGGATTCACCTTCAGTAGCTATGCCATGAGCTGGGTCCGCCAGGCTCCAGGGAAGGGGCTGGAGTGGATCTCAGTTATTAGTAGTAGTGGTGGTAACACATACTATGCAGACTCTGTGAAGGGCCGATTCACCATCTCCAGAGACAACTCCAAGAACACGCTGTATCTGCAAATGAACAGCCTGAGATCTGAGGACACGGCCGTGTATTACTGTGTGAAAGATACACAGTGAGGGGAAGTCAGTGTGAGCCCAGACACAAACCTCCTTGCAGGGAGACAGGAAGGGGGATGCAGGGGGCACTCAGGACATACAAGTGTGTGTTTCAGCCCCAGGAGCAGGTGCAGATGGTAGTTAAGGGCTGCTTTCCACTAAGGGTCTGGGGTTTCCTCTCCATGTAGCAGTTTTCCCTGGGGAACCTCTCTGGACTCATCCATGGTTCTTGACTTGCACTTTCAGTCTCTCAATTAGAAAGACTTTGAACTAGGGGAATAAATGTCATATAAGAAAGGCAGAGACTCAAAGATATATATTCAGCTTTTCCCTTGTCTAAATCTTGCCTAAATTGACCCTTTTAAATACTATTCCAGCGGATGTATAAAGAGTTAAACATATTCTTCCTTCCTCATTGTGATATCTCAGCCCTGCCCTACTGTAGACCAGCTGTCCCTGCCAGGATGCTGGCTGTTTACTTGCCTGCTAACCTCTTTCATGAGAAGCATAAATGCGCTGAGCAGCCCCGGATCCTCAGTGGGTCGCTGGGAAAGATGCCAGTTAGAGGGGACATGGGTGGGGGTGTTTCTACATGTGCTCCTTGCTTCCAGGCCCAATAGAATCCCTATATGCTTATATGAGACCTGCATCCTCTTCTACTGTGCAGTTTATTTTATGTCAAATATTCATCATCACAGCTATTACCAATAGACACATATGTAGTTGGCAGGGAAAGTTTAGAGTCAGGTGGATAATAACATGAATTTTCAGAAGCTGCTGAAAACAAATCTATTCTCCTTTCTTCACCACAGCATCTTACGTGAGCACTAAAATGCAGGAAAGTCCCACAGCTTCTCCTTCCAGGAAGAGTCCTGCAGCCTCACTATGCAGGCCCACCTCCGTCCAGGAACCCCTGCACGAGCAAAAATAACCAGGGTGGAGACGCCCAGGCCTGGACGGGAGGCCTCACTGTGTCCTGATGTGTGCTCTCCAGCACATCACTGCCAAGTCCAGGCTGCAGTTTAGCTTCACATCTGTAAGATGCAGGTAAACCAATACCTACATCACATGCTTGGTGTGCATATGTAGAAACAAAATAATAAAGGAGGCCTTGAGTGTTCGGATCCAGGGTAGGCCACCCCTAAATATGCCTCCAAGTGACTTAAGACAGCCCACTACAGGGACACTGAATTTCCTCCAAATCACCCTGAAATGAGAAATAAACCTCCCATGTGAAAGGTGCTCTCCCCCATTTAGGTGTGGAAGTGAAACGGTCCTTCACCTCATGCTCTCCACCTGCCTTTTTTCTGTAGAAACAATTTAGCCAAAGAATAAGTTTCATCTGAGAAGTGAACAAATGCAGAAAGAAGGGAAAACTGTCCAACAAGACTAAAAACTAATAGTTTAGTTATTAAGCAAATCAAGGACCTTTGGTTCCTCCTCAAGGGCTGCAGATAATATTCTTGTCCATGTCCCATGAGCCGTCTTATAGATACTGAAACTCCCACCAGGAGGAAGAAGTTAACTGCATGATGACCAGACTGTAGCCATGACATAAGCTGCCACAATTCCAAGAACTGGCCTCAAGAAATGAGAACAAACCGACCCTGGACCTGAAGATTAACTCTACTTAAATCAATCAAGATGAGGCTGATCACAACACCTCATGACCAACTGCAAGACGACTGTCACAGCTGACTCTGCCGTTTCTGCCCGTAGCCCCGCCTTCCGCCTATAAAAGCCCTTTCCCACAGATGCTCAGTGCTGGATGACCTTTGGAGAGAAGTCTGCCCCCCACCCCCGGGTGCAGACAGCCAAAATAAAGCAAACTTTCCTTTCACCAACTTTGCCTCTTTATTGGCCTTTCAGCACCAAGCAGCCAGACCCTGCTTTCCTTTACAGAGGGACACTCTTATCACCAGGGATGGGGAATTCAGGCCTGGAAGTCTCTATGAACAAACCTTGCTCCTTCTTTAATGACTACGCAAGCCCAAACCCTGCTTAGGTTGTTCGCTATTTGAGCACCAAAAGCACACATTTCCTCCTTCTACCAATTCCTCACAAATATTGCATTTTGTCTAAAAATATAAAAGCTGCCTGCTTTGGTCACTTCTGGGTCCATTTCTATGGCACGTCCATGCACATGGTTAAATTTTTTTTCTTTTCTCCTGTTAATCTGTCTTTGTCAATTTTGTTATCAGCCCAGCCTCAGGAACTCAAGAGGGGCAGAGGAGGAGATTTCCCTCCTGACATGTCCCAGGTGTCTTCTCTTCAGCCTCACGTTGTACAACCTCTTAGGAACCTCAGTCCTCACAGCCACTGTCACTCTGTTGACATCACCTTGCCAGGTGTGTTCTTCTGGAATCTCTACTTTGCGTTTCCATCTCACCATTCGATATTTCTTCAAATCGGTATGAGATTTCAGTGTCCATTGACTGGATATACACAGTTTATTAATCATTCCCTATGAAAGGACATGTTGCTTTTTCCAAATTTCGGCAGATATCAATAAAGCTAACTGAGCATCGTGGGCAGGGTTTTCTCTGGACTAAAGTCTTACTGTCTTTCACAAACATACAAAGGAGCACTATTGCTGAAACATAGATAACAGTATGTTTAGTTTTGCAGGAAGCTCCCAAAATGTCTCCCAAGGTGCACCCCGTTCTGCATCCCCACCAGCTGTGAATGGACCCCCTGCAGCTTCACATCCTGCAGGTGTTTGAGGTTCTCAGAGTCCTGATCTGATCCACTCTTGTAAGTTTTCAGGGATATGTCCTTGTTCGGAACGGCACTTCCCTGTGACATATGTTCTCCCACAGCCTTATTTGCGAACTCTTTGTCTTTTTGGTCAGGTGTCTGTTAAGGATTTTAGCCCATTTTTTAAGACTTTTGTTTCTTTCTTATTGTTGAGTTTAAGGCTTCTTGCTACATATTAGATAACAATCACATATACTAGATATGTCTTTTGCAAATATTTTCTGCCAATCTGTAGCTTGCATTTGGGTAAATTTTAAATGTATTTTTTTTTGCTTCTCAATTATTTGTTGTTATGTTTCTATTACAATGAAAAGTGAAGTTAAACTTTCACTTCCTAAGCCATGGGAACTTCATGTGGGAACATGTCACAGTACACTCAAAGGCCTCTTTCAGATACTACAAGGATGGAATGGGTAAACAGAGGGGGGACTTCGTCAGAGATGCTCTTCTGGAAAAGTAGAAATGTACCAACGTACCCTCCTTCCTGTGTTGCTGGTGAGAACTGTGCTGCGTGTCCACAGAGACACAGATCCTTGATGAGAGAGTGAGATTTCATCAGTTAAAATGATCGTTTCCTAACAATAAATTTTACCCATGATGCATCTGAGTTTATGAATGATTATAACTTGAATGATTCAATGGATTTAGCAATGGTTGAAAACAAAATCAATACCTTGAATTATTATTATTAATTTTAATTTATGTTGCCACAGAGAAGAATTTGACAATCACAATTTCAGTAACACATTTCCATTACTTAGACTTATACTTCTTAAATTTTAGATACCTTGTTGTTTCATAATAAATATTTCATTACATCCCTCACGTTTGAAACTGGATTCCAAGTGGACCTAGAAGATGAAATGTGAGGATAGCGAATGTCTGTACATTCAGTAACATCTAAGACAACTAATTTAATATCACACGAGGGCATTGCTCATTTCCAAGTATACTTCCTGCTTCTTCTTTTCTCAATGATTCCAACAAACATACTAAATGACCTAAACCATCTGTCCTCAACGTTCCTGAAATCCACAACTCATTCTGAGCTTATACTCTCAAGATTTTATAAGGGAAAACACAGAAACCATCAGAAGGACCTGCCCACGTGGTCCCCATGAAGCCACCACCATCAGCCCTTCTCCCTCTTATCACAAAGGTCAGGCGCTCTTGCTGTGACCATCACTAGTAACCTGCAAAGAAAGATGACTGAAATCTCCCCACTTCTTTTTCCCATCACCCACTGGGCGTCTCTAATAGATATTCCCTCCAGCATTATCATATGACCTGGTTTCCAGACTGAATGGACCCCAATTATCTCCACAAAGGAAAAATAACTTTTTTCAGTTCTGGTGAACTAACACATTTTTCCTAGGGTTAAATGGACCCTAACAACACATCCCCACCCACCGAAACATAAAGACACCTGTTATATATCCTTCTATGTTAACATGAATTTGGATGGATCTCCTCTAATCTACCAGCTCATGAAGGACAGGTCAGATGCTGGGGCATCTGTTCAAATGCAGGCCCTTCTTCCACCTGGTGAATAATGGGCCCACCTGGTTCTAGGTTTTAGATGCCATCCCTTCCATTATCCTATCCCATGGCGTATCAGCTCAATTTTCAGTTCCTGACAACAGGGTGCAGACTTGTCCTTTGATTCTTGCCCATATTACTTTGTTCGGCTCTCCTATTATCGACATTCAAGCAGGCAGATCCTTTAGTATTGAATTTACTCTGCAAATATTATTGGACAAGCTAGAAGAAGTATCGTACTCTCTTCATGAAAGAGTATGGAGTAAATATCTTCTCACAGACGGCAGGCTCGACATCAGTCAGTGTACAGGTGAAATCACTGGGCTGAGGGAGAGCTGACCTGCCCCAGACCCACAGTAGTGACCTCTCAGGGCAGGAGTGGAGCCAGCGCTACATGTACAGGGTGTCAGTCAGTGATGGGGACTCACGTTGGTCTTTCTGGTTCCCAGGAGAAGTAACATCACTGATGACACTCATGTCAACATCCAGCACCCCTGGCAACCCCACTATAAATTTCAGACATACCATTACCATCGTGATCCCCAGTTTATATCCTTGCAGACTGAAATGCAGGTGGTGAGGCCACATCCTCAGTGCCCACAGTGAGATGGGATGGAGCTGTGCTCTGCTCTCCAGCACCATTTACTTATATGACCTCAGGCACAGTCCCAGGACTCAGTGACTCAGGGACTCAGGAAAGCTCTCACGTGGACTTTTCAAGGGAACCTGCTTCCTGAGGTGAGGACTTTCCTCTGACCATGACACCCACATACTCTGCAAGCCATTCACTTTGAAGGTTTACTTCCAAGAATCATGCATGTTCTCTCACCCAGTGCAGTGGGAACTGTGTTCCCTGGGCTCCAATGTCACTGGCTGTGACAGGGAGAGTAAAAATGAACACTTCTAGAAGTAGTGAGTCTGTGCACTGTGACCAGGTCACCCGCCCAGCATGTTGGAGTCCTGAGGAGCTTCCAGGAGCTGTCTGTTCTTAGACCTTGCTAGCCCTGGGGATTCCTCAACGTCCACCTGCAAGGAAGGAGCCCTGAAGCTCGCACTGTTCCTGCAGACACTCAGTTGTGCACAGGAAACAGGCAGGTCAGGCTTCAGGCCATGTCAGCAGTGCTAGGATCCATGACCATCTCAGCAAGAATGATTACCTTGTCCACAAAATACACAGTGTGTTTAGTTGTTATGAATAAATCCACCTCCAGAGTAACTCTTGATAACATTTAAACTGTTCCAGGTGAAGAAATGTTCACCCAAGTTAAGGGACACACGAAGTCCGTTGTGAATTATGATAAACATTAAATTTTACCTCACTCTGTCTGAATTCAATGTGATTATTACATGTATGGTTTGTCTCAAATACTTGCACATCCAGGAAATAAACATGAGGTAATGCAGAAAGGAAAAAACAAGAGTCTGTGTCTGACATCTTGGAGGACCCTGAATGTGTGATGGGTATTTATGTGAAATATATACATCCATGGAATTAAAGTCTACTGCCCAAATCTGCCGTTAATCCTTGAGCACAGCTGATTTCCTCACTAGCCCTTCAGCATCATTTCATTCCTGGACACTGAGTCCCCCAGGCATAGGGAGGGGATGCCAGGTGGCGGCTGAGTTCCCTGAGGAGACAGTCAGCAGCGTCCTCAGGTGGAGTCCCAGAGACTGGGACCTCCCTTCACTACTTTCTGCTTTTTATAAAAAGGTCCCTCCCTTATGCAAATATCCCCTTAGACCACAAGGTAAAAACAAAGTACCTGTTCACTTAAATTCGGGTTTCTCCTCATGCTTGAAGAGAATTTCTGGGCTTCAGGAATCTCATCTGCAAGAAGATGAATCCACTGTGGTTCTTCCTCTTCCTGGTGTCAGCTCCCAGAGGTGAGTTTCTCAGGGATTCAGACGTGAACACCTGGGGAAGCTGCATCTGAGCCCATGAGTCACCGTGGTTCTCTCTGTCCACAGGTGCCCTGTCCCAGGTGCAGCTGCAGGAGTCGGGACCCAGTCTGGTGAAGCCCTCACAGACGCCCTCCCTCACCTGCACTTTCTCTGGATTCTCATTAACCAGCTATGCTACAGTAGCCTGGGTCCGACAGCCTCCAGGAAAGGGGCTGGAGTGGGTTGGGGGGATAGATAGTGATGGAAGCGCATATTATAACCCAACTCTTAAGTCCCGGCTCCGCATCACCACGGACACCTCCAAGAGCCAAGTCTACTTATCGCTGAGCAGCCTGACAACTGAGGACACAGCCGTGTATTACTGTGCAAGAGACACAGTGAGGGGAAGTCAGTGTGAGCCCAGACACAAACCTCCCTGCACGGAGGCCCGTTACCACCAGGGGTCGCACAGGACCCAACAAGTACAGGGCTGCGACCTGCAGCAGGTGCATATATGGGCTGGGAGGGAATTCTTGTTAGATCCTGTGCTTTCCTCTTCCTGCCCAGGACCTCTACCAGAGACTCTGTACTGTATCCTAATGTTTCATTGCTGTGGATTATGGAGTGTCTAAAAATTTTTGTGTGCATATACATATTTGCTTTTTATTTTTATTATAGCTGTGTATATATATATTCATATGCACAGACCCATATAATACTCAAGAATTAAGATTGTTTATCATTTCTTTATCTTTTTCTCAAAGGAGCTCAAAAAAACCCTGCAGCTCACCATAATTTTCAATTTCAGCCTGAAGTTTGTGAAACGTGTAAATATCCTGACAATGCACATGAGATTTTTAAACAGTATTAATTGTTGTTTTGTTTTTGTAGATGTGGAAGGAAGAGACACACCATCCTGCTTTCAGGCAACCTGTACAGGCATTCTGAATTCTGCAGCGGGCAGTGTTATAGACTCTAACGCCAGAGCGCTCCAATACTGCACATGCAATTATCCTCGTTATTCACAGATTCCAAATCTGCAAATTCACCTACTTCTAGCTTTTATGAGCACCCTAAAATAAATACTGTCATTTTGTGGTCATTCACAGACATTAAAAATGTGGCCGGTTGTTTGAATCAGGCAACACACATGCGTGCACTAACACACACACACACACATACATACACACACACACATTTTCCCAGCTGAGGTCAGTCAAGGTGATGCTCTCTTTAATTGTTTCAACTCCTGTCCTGTAATTGAGCACTTTCTGGGGTCAAATTAGTGCCATGCTTTTCACATTTCCGTGATTCTTGGCAATTGTTTAAAGTAGTCCCAGGCATAGGGCTGAGGAACAGTCTAGTGTCCCTACGCACAAGTGGCTGTGAGTGGACTTAGGGAAAATATACATGAGACATCAGCTTCATTCAGGCATGAGTTATATGGCCATGGGTGCCGAAAATGATACTCATGTTTCCAATATAAAGTTCATCGGAAACCTGAAGACAAAACTCGTTGCTGCACATGGGATGCAGCCTTGGAAACTTCACTTAATTCCAAATACAGCCTGGCAAGTGTGGGCTTATGGCCAAGAAGAGGGTGGGGTGGAGTGGACTGGAAATTATTAACAGAAGAAATACAGGCTAAGGGGATTCTGGTTACATAGACTCAAAAGGATTCTTGCTAAATGGAGACCAGGGTGATCAGATACCGTGTGGGTGATAGGAGGTTTGATGGCTTTGATCAACTACTGCGGGTGATCAGAGTTCAAGGGTAGGGGATTCTCATTATTCTCACTTAGCAGGGCTCTTGACAAAAACTGGTCATGCACATATAAACAGAGAAGCCCACAGGTCAAGACTAGTTGAGAAGAGAATTACAAGGATCCTGTTGGCAAAGGGGTGGTCAGGGGTCTTTGTCACACTTAACAAGAGGAATAATGAACAGACAAGTAAACCAGGGATGCACACAGAAACACAGAGAAAAGACCATCTGAGGACTCAGTGAGAAGACGTCCATCTGCAAACAAAGGAGAAAGGTCTGAGAAAGACCCAAACCTGCTAACACCGTGACCTTAGACTTCTCGCCTCCAGGCCTGAGAGGAATCCATTGCTCTTGTTTAATCCACCAGTCTGTTATTCTGTAATGGCCACACTAGCCAACGAGTACACCTATAATATAGACGCAGATAGACATATATGGAAATGTAAGTATCGTATTGGAAAAGGAACATCACCCATTCTTCAGAGGTGACATGAAGCTGTGTCCACTCTGGATCTCAGCCAGCACCCTCCGCCAGAGCCCTAGAGAAGGACCAGCCATGACCATCTTTATATGGAAACATGCTTCCCACCTGCACATCACGCCCAGGCTCAAGGGGAAAGCACAGCACCTGTGCTAGTCAGAATCAGGGTTCTCATCTTCACTGACATAACTCTCTGAAAGTCAAAGCATTGATCAAAATGAACATGAAAATCTTCTGGTCATTCCTCCTCTTGCGGGCATCCCTCAGCTGTGAGCATCTCCTGGGTCTGAGGAAGGTGGAGTTACAGGGTGACATCAGTGAACTGGGTGTTTCCTTGTTTCCCCTTTGCCAGGTGTCGTGTCCCAGGTGCTGGTGCAGGAATCTGGCCCAGGACTATTGAAGACCCTCTCCCTTACCCGCTCAGTCTCTGGATTATCCATCACAAACAGTGCTGGCTGCTGGGACTGGATCCCTCAGCCCCCAGGGAAAGGGCTGAGGTGACTGGGGTGCTTTGGTTCTGGGAGTAGCACAGCATACAAGATGTCTCTCCAGAAATGTCTCTCCACCTCCAGAGACACCTCACAAATTCAGTTTTCCCTGCAGCTCAGCTCCGTGATGACCTAGGACACAGCCCTGTGTTACTGTCCCAGTTGGTTCAGTGAGAAGTCAGGGTGAGTCCAGACACGACCCTCCCTGCAGGGGCCTCCCCAACCACCAGGGGGCGCTCAGGGTCATCAGGAAACAAGAGGACCCATTTCAGGGCAGGTGCAGAGGTTGGTATGGAGGGATTCTCTCTCAGAAGCTGTGGTTTCTCCACTGGATCATTGCCACCCCGGAAGCCTCATCCACAATGATTCCAGGGAACTTTCTTGTTTCTAAACTTGAGACGTTTTTCATGGATTCAGGCTTCTCTGTCTTTCCCCATCTATCTTTGGAAGAGCCGCACAGATATATTTCTTCTTGAGACCTTTATTTGAAGATTAGGTTAATACTTTCTGTTATTAGTTGTCAAGTTTTTAATCGTTTAATGACATAAATAATTTTTACTGTTGAACTTTAAATCTGCTTTCCACCATCAGATGGATTTATCCTACCATCCCCATTAGATATATTTATTCAATCTCTTTATATAAGTATGAATCAAGATATTTGTTTCATACATTGTGTTAAGGTTATATACTAAGGCATTTTCTTTGCTTCTGTAATTGTGACCACTTGTCAGCCACGGGGAGCTCTTTCAGATTGTCTCCTGTATCCTCTTTATGGGCCCCCATCCATTTCTGTGAACTTCCTTACTTTCTGGTGCTACAAGAGTCTGCAGGATAATCATGTGTATTCTCTTCTCTGGCCCTAGAATTAGCCATGCCTCAGCTGAGTTGCGGATCCTTTTCTGGAGAATAGTAACAGGAATCAGAAGACTGGGTATTAGGATACTAATGTTGGTGTCCTGTCTACTGGGAGCATTGGCTCTAGACCCTATAAGCTAAAAGACCTTGGAAATATATCTGTGTGCACTACCCCACATATACACACAGACGTCTGCAACTAGCTCTGTATCTCACCTTCTGACCTGTGTTAAGGTAAATGTGAGACAATTCTTACATCTCCAATCCTAGTGCAACAACACATGGTTAAATCCAGAGTTTCCTCCTTGCTTCTCTGTTACTTTCCATCCAACAGTAAGAAACCTCTCTCCACAGATTCCATCCAGCTACTAATTGTTCAATTCCACATGCACAGTAGTAACTGAATGCTTAGCCTGACTCCTGATGGAAATACCGTTATCCACCAGGCTCTAGTGCTTATGTGCAGTGGCTTAGAACTTAGTCTTCAGACTCCACTCATTTCCAAAGTCAAAACCTACTTTCCCTCCTTCTCCAGCCATGTTAATTCATAGATTCACTATATTAGGTATCATCTATACAGTGTGCATCGTTCCATCCTTCAGTCTCTGAACTTCTAAATGAAATTTATATTTATATTAAAAAGGTTCTCCTATTACTGTATATATTTTGACATATTCGTAGTGCAATGGTTCCACCACTGCAATTTCATAGAGAAGAATTTCACTATCCTTAAATATTGTCCATGTTTATCTTATGAAAATCCTTCTCCCAAATTCCTGATAAATGCTCATCTGACTGGTTCATATATAGACTTGCCTTTTCCCAAAGGTGAAATAGATGAAACTGAACGTTTTCAGACCGATTTTTTAATTAGCAATATGCATTTAGGATTCCCTCATGTCCTTTCATGGTATAATAGTTTAATATTTAGATTGCTGAATACAATTTCACAGCATGGATACATCGCTCACTGTTTATCTGCTAATTTATGGAAGAACGTATTTGTGGCTTCCATTTTTTCTCTATTGTAAATGAAGAGACCACAATAATTCATGGGCAGTCAATGATGGAGCTCTAAGTATCAAGTCACTTATGTAACTATTACGAGCATGACCTCTGGGGTCTTACATTAAGCTCTGTCTAGGTGTGTAAGTGACTGCTCGGCCCACAGGGCCTGCACCCACTCACCCTGCTTACTCATGGGCAGCACTCCCGCCTCCCACCATCAGTCAGTGTTGGTCACAGAGAATGTGGTCATGACCAGGACCTGCAAACTCCACCCAAATGAATGAGGTTCCCCAGGGAGCTCTGTGTGGACGTGAAAACCACCCCCAAGTCGTATGTATTGTTTATGACTACAGAACTTTGACTCCAATTTGCATGCTGTTCTTCTGATCCTGGTGAGTTCAGCTGGACCCGAGCTGTTGGGTGGACTCCCTTTTGTTCTCTGTGACTTAGAAGCCTAGCCTGAAGGCAGCCAGGCTGTTTTCTTGGCCGTTTTTCTCCTGGCTCACTGCCTAACCTTTAATGCCTTACCACTCTTATGGTAAGAAAACAAAACGAAAATGAAAACAAAACACAAAAGTCAAATCCAACCAGGAAAAGATAGCTTATGAGAGAGATAACCTTGAGATCTCAGAAAGATCCAGTGTAGCCAGGCCAACCTGCTACTCATTGCTACTCACCACTACCCCCTCCCCGCCCCCCCCCCGCCTTCTGATTACCTCTTGACCTTTGATTGGAGGCTGTTTTCATTGATTTCTTATGGTGAGGATGCTGGAGAAGAGATGCTTCTCTCACTCAGAAGGAGATCCTGGGCCCATATTTTCACTTCAGCTGCTCAAATGACAGGTTTAAATAAGGATAAAGAATCCAAAAGAGGAATTCAGGTGGGTACATTATACAGAGACAAGATTATTTTTATATCCTCTTCACTCTTCATGCTTCAGAAGTCGACCCATTAGCACTTTGGCTCAGTGTTCTCCTGCTCCTTGTCCCAAACCTGCCCCCATCTTAGGAGGGAGTGGGTGCGAGGGTGGGAAAACCCAGCTTCTTCGATAGGTACTGTAACACAAAGCCAGTGAATTGCAGGCAAAAACCACTTCATCATAATTTGCAGGAAGCTCTGTCCTGGTGTTTTTTTTTTTTTTGGTACACGGGCCTCTCACTGCTGTGGCCTCTCCCGCTGCGGAGCACAGGCTCCAGACGCGCAGGCTCAGCGGCCATGGCTTACGGGCCCAGCCGCTCCGCGGCATGTGGGATCTTCCCGGACTGGGGCACGAACCCGCGTCCCCTGCATCGGCAGGCGGACTCTCAACCACTGCGCCACCAGGGAAGCCCTACCTTGGACTTTTAAATGAACACTGAAATCAGCCTCTCTGGGGTATCTCGCTATTTTCTTCTTTCAGGTGCTATGGGACACCTTCAATCCTTTTTAGAGAAGGAGGACTGGAGCAGTGCCCTGTGCCCTTCCGGCAGGAGAGAAGCTCATACACTTTATCGTTTCTCTCTCCCATCTTTTGTCTGAGGGAATCCCAGAAATAGCTATGATGGTAAAATATGTGAACGGCTTACTATTTATATCTGGTCTTCAGGTGCCATAATAATCATAATACATATAATTAAATATGTCCAACTAAGTTGGTGGTAAGTCTTATCTCATTTCAATGTTACTGTTCGTATTTGAAAATCCAGGATAGTTTCATCTGGAACCGGCTGTTCTGTCATTCATCAGAACTGGCTTTCTGGAGAACTGTGTTGTGCCTCCGTGATCATGCTGTGCACCCCATGCTGGAAGCTTCACTCCCCTCCCAGTGGGAGCGCAGCTTCTCATTTCCTCAGCCTTCTGTTCATGATTTATGGATCAGATGGAGGATGATGTTGGCTCCATCTGGAAAGTGGGTCAGGCAGTCTTTGAGGAGACACATTGGAGGTCTTGAAATAGTGCTCTGGATACAGACTCCATAAGTAGAGAGACTGATATGGAAGAGGAGAAAGGGCTGGACTCTCCGGAAGTGAAATCAGATTTCTCCTAGAGTGGACTTCGTCAAAGACAGAGGCTCAGCACAGTTGAAGGCAGGCATTAAAAACCCTTTCTGATCTCAGATACCTCCCTCAGAGCCCTGTCTGAGCACCGAAACTGGCCACAAGTAGACTGTTGGCCATTGGGCTAAGTCAGTCAGAAAAGCTGACTGTGTTACCGAGGAGGAGTAATATCTTGGCACCTACTGGAACAGTTACACCATTTCTTTGCCAGACTTGTCAGTCCAATGAATTGTAAAGGGTGAGGGGTACCCTATCCCATGCTCATACCTCCCCCCAACCCAAGGAGGTCAGCCATCTCCCTGAATCCTGTGTTCATAATTTCCTTGTTTTTATTTTCATCTGTGTGAGGATAACACAGTTCATTCATCTGTTCTCCTGTGGACAGGCATTCAGGATTTCCAGGTTTGTGCTGTTTAAACAGTGATGTTATTAACATTCTTGTATATATTATAGGGTATACATGGGACAGAGTTTCTTAGGTGTATATATCAAGAGTGAAAGTGCTAGACCATAGAGTAGGTGAATGTTTGGCATTACTAGATAATCCAAAATTATTTTCTAAAACGATCATACTAATTTACATTTCTACCAGCAGGGCATAAGAGATTTTGTGAATCCACATCTCCTCCATCCTTCCCACAACCAGTGCCAACAACTTGGCATTATTGGACTTTTTAATTTTTGCCAATCATATAGATACAACTCATATGTCTCGTGTTTTGATTTGCATTTCCACGCTCACTAATGAGGTTGAACATTTGCTTTATGTGTTTACTGGCCATATGTGTTTCTTCTGTTTTGAAATTTCTGTTCATGTCTTGTGCTCATTTTTCAGTTGGGATATAAGTACTTTAAACTGATACATAGGAACAGTGATTTTTCTAAGGAATAGAATTAAGTTTTATTCTAAAATTAGGATTCTACTCCCAAATGAAGTTGGCACACATTATTTTATATATTAATATTATTCTTACTCTAGGAAAACCTTAATTGCATCTGAAATTCAGAGGGTATGAATGGGCAGCCACATTCACGACCTTTGGAATATTACAATCCTGAATTCAACAATTTTCAACCATCTCAACCATTATCATCCTGCTTTCCCCATCCACTTCTAGTCTAAACCACCCTTGTCTCTCACTTTGACTAATGCAACAGCTTCCTAACTGGTCTCTCTGCTTCTATTCTTGCCCTCCTCAGTCAGTCTCTATAGCAGCCCCCATGATTTTGTTACTCCTGTCAAAACCCTCCCATGACTTTCAATTGCCCTTGTAATAAAACCAAAACTCACTGCCCCAGTGCAAAAAGCTCTATGTGATTTGATTGTTGCCTTCTCTCTCCATCCACCTTTCCTTGACCTCTATCCACACAGAAATTTTTGCTGTTCCTGGGACAGACCAGGCTTGATACTCTCTCAGGGGTTTTATGATCATTATCTTCTGCTGGGAAAGTTGTTCTCCTGAGTCTTCCCATGTATCGGTCTTTCACACCGTTCACTCTCCTACTCAATGCCACTTAACCAGAGGTGCTTTCCCTGACCTCCAATCTTGATATATCTTCTTATCCCACTTTATTTTTCCTCACAGGACATATTACATCTGAATGTAAGTGCCACAATGGCAGAAACTTGACTTGTTTCCTGCAGCATCACTTTTATATAGAATGGTGTCTGGCACATAGTGGACCCCCCAATAGGTATTTGTTAAATAAAATAAAATAATAAATAATGTAGATGAGAATGCTACCCAAAACTTCTTCGGTTGTTCACCTAGATGTTCACAGATAGCATTAAATCAGCATAGGTAAACCATTATCATACAGAATCGGTTCTAAGAACTAAGATGATTCTAGCTAGAATCAGGCTGATTCTAGAAAATCAAGTCAATCTTGGAGAATACCTAGAGTTGGTAGTTCTTTTTTTTTTTTTTAACAAACTTTATTAGGTACATTTTACATATCGCCAGTTTCTAGTGTAAAACTCAAATGATTTTAAATAACTTTACTGGAAATAACTTTACTGAGTGGTACAGCTACCATCATCAGTTTTAGAACATTTTCATCCCCCTCAGTAAGATTCCCTTGTGCCCATTTATAGGTGATTCTTTTTTTTTTTTTTTCCTACAGTTGATTCTCATTCCCATTTCCAGCCCCAAGCAACCACTAGTCCACCTGTTGTCTCCATACATTTACCTTTTCTGGACATCGCATCTCAATACAACGTGTGGTCTCTGGGTCCGGCTTCTCTCACTTAGCATAACGTTTCTGAGCTTTATCCGTGACACGGCATGTGCGGGCAATTTGTTCATTGCTATGGCTGACTAGGATTCTGCCATATGGCTGTACCACACTGTGTCTATCCATTCCCCAGTTGATGGGCCTTGTCCATGGTTTCTGGGCTCCGGCTACTGTGAGTAAAGCTGCCGTGAACATTCATGTGTGTGTCTTTGTGTGGACATACTGCTTTCATTTCTCTTGGGCAAATGCCCAGGAGTAAAGTCGTTGGGTCACACGATAGTTTATGTTCAGCTCTTTTGAGAAACTGCTAATCTGTTTTCCAAAGTGACTGTGCCACTTTACACTCCCACCAGAAGTATATGAAGGCTCCTGTTTTTCCACATCCTCACCAGCATTTGTTATCATCTGTCTTGTTTATTATAGCCCTTCTAGTGGGTACGTAATGGTATCTTGTGGTTTTGATTTTCATTTCCCTAAAGGCTAATGACGTTGAGTATCTTTTCATGCGCTTATTAGCCAATCGTATATCTTCTTTGGAGAAATGTCTATTCAAAGTGTTGGCAGTTCTTAAAGGTCTTAAAGGAGAGGAAGCGTATTTGTGGAAGTTTTCTCAATACACAGAATTAACTTCTACAAAGGCAGACATAGGATGGGAGTGTGCAAATTACTTATAAAGGAAGAGTGTAAACAGCATAGCTTTGTTAGAATGGAGTATCTCCAAAATGTAGTGGAGGACTAGTGGGATGGGCAAAAAAAGTTAGTAAATGGCCTTGAATGCCAGGTTGAGTAATGCAGTGTGAGAGGAGTGGTAGCACAAAGAGATTGGATTTTGATGCCTAAAAGAAGTACTTGGGTTAAATGTGCCTGCACTAGTTTTCTTGTTTGTAGGGACATAACAGGATATATTCCTCAGTCTATTATAGGACTGTAGGAGAAGAATAGATTCCAATGACCATTTGGTTCATTTGTCTATCCAGGCAGAATTAAATATAGCTCATTTCTGATACATGGATATAGTTTCTACTGGAGATCACAAATTATTCTTCAAGGAAAGATATTCTCTTCTGCTCTTGGCTAATCCATTTCAATTAAAAACAACCCTGACATTCAGAAAAGCCTTCTTATTGCTTTCTTCTTTCTTTCTTTTACTTTTTTTTATAAATTTATTTATTTATTTGGCTGTGTTGGGTCTTCGTGGCTGCACGCAGGCTTTCTCTAGTTGCGGTGAGCGGGGGCTACTCTTTGTTGCGGTGTGCAGGCTTCTCATTGTGGTGGCTTCTCTTGTTGTGGAGCATGGGCTCTAGGTGCGCGAGCTTCGGTAGTTATGGCTCGTGGGCTCAGTAGTTGTGGCTCACAGGCTCTAGAGTGCAGACTCAGTAGTTGTGGCGCACGGGCTTAGTTGCTCTGCGGCATGTGGGATCTTCCCGGACCAGGGGTCAAACCTGTGTCCCCTGCATTGGCAGGTGGATTCTTAACCGTGGTGCCACCAGGGACGTCCCTCTTACTTCTTTCTTCACTTTTAGTTACATTTTAATTTTTTACTCTAAAATATCTGATTTGAGATATAAAAACGAACAATTGAGATAGCTACTTTTCATCACATTCGGTCTTCATGATACTGCAGATTCTTGAAAACTGTTTCTCTTTTTAGCCTTTGTTCCCTAGTCTGCTTTTTCTATGCTCATGAAGAACCCATCCCTCCGCACACACTGTGATAAATGATCGCCATATAGACTGGAAGCCAGCCCCATCACCCAAGAACATTCACTGACACAGTGAACAAAAGGAACTGAAAGCTTCCTGTGCCAAAACTTCTCTAAAATTCTCCTGTGTTTGAATAGGGAGTTGTTGGTAAAGACCAGGCAAAATTTTCCCTGAAACTATTGATTCCCAAGGGTAAATCAAAAGGACAAGTGGAAATGATTTATATATGCCACAGGACTCAGGCTTCTGCCTCAGACCTACTTAAATGCTAGTACCGAAAGCAATCAAAAGAAGACACTTCTAAGTAAACGTCAATAACTGTCTCACAGGTATGGACGTTCTCTCTTCCCTTTCCCTGGGGACAACCCAGACTTACAGCTAATCTGTCATTGAGCACTTACTGTCTGTAAGAGGAGGAGAAAGAGGAGGAAGAGGAGGAGAGACCAACTGACCACAGATTAGATAGGAAATCTTAAAGTAAATTTCTTTGCCTCCTTTTTTTTTTTTTTTTCTTTAGGGATAGCAGCAGAGGTCTGGAGGAAACTTTTTTTTTTTAAGTAGGCATACATAATATTACTGTTAAAATAAAACGATAGATTTGCAGAACTGTTTTGTACCTGGATTCATACTTAGGTTTGTCATTTTCTTAGCCTGCGGCTATTCCTGAAACATGTGCAGTGATTGTCTTCTTTCACATTTTGTTGGCATATATTTCCATGTTATGTTTCTTTGTTTTCCTTTTCCATACAATCCTGATGTTAAGATGATGTCTGCAATTTCAACAATATCAACGTTACTGGATTAATTTCCTTCAAGCTTTTTAAAATAACAGCAAAAAGTTTATAAGCAGCTTACTACTCTAAACTTGTTCTTTATAAGTTTGTTTGGATTTACAAGTTTCTGCTCTTCATCAATGAGGAACTGTCATTAGTTAGTGTATCCTATGTGTGCATGATCCTGGGCACTTGAAGATCTCAACTTGCAGAAGCTCCTGTGTTCGGATGGAGAGACGAGTCCTAAACTGATCATGAAGTAAACCCCCATTATGCCCAAGGTACTATGCTGATGAAAGCTATATCATGAATTATAACAACATATGGGTACATATGGTGTGAGGGGCTTCCCTCCAGCAAGGGAAGCAGGCAAAATCGAGCAGAGACAAAATAATCCATTTCCCATCTTTTGCTATCCACAAAGTCCATATTTCGGTAAACTTTGTTTCAAATTTTTTGGTTGTTCTTATTTCTTAATAAGAAAAAGAGACGATCCTTGCATTGAATGGAGTTGAGCTTTGAATAATTAATTTGGTGTAATTTTTTTGTGAAGGTCGTATTGGTCCTTTCCTGCACTGCTGAATGTCAGGTCAGTGTCATGGGACATTGTTTGGAGACATACTTCGCCTCAGCACATTCAGGATTCTCCTAACATAAGTGCCATTTCCTGGCGTTTTCTTCCCTTGTGATCAGGAAGTTCTTCAAGTGTCTTTAGTTTACAGAACCATTTTGTGTGCATGGGGGTAAGGGGATTAGGGAAACTAGCAATTTGGGTCAAAGCCCTAGTGACTCTATAGATGATACTGTGTTTGCACTTCACTGGGAATGCAGGAACAGCCCAAGTCATGACTTCACAGTGAAAAACAGAGGAGACGACTCTGGAAAGAGCAGGAGTGTTGTTAGAAGCGATGCTGACAGGGAGTAAGAGTTTTAAGGGTAAACTGGAGGCAGATGAGAATAAACTGCTAAGTAAAAAACACAAACATCTTCAGTAAGCTTTCTCAGTTAGAAATAGTTTTTTTTTCTTGCTAGATTTCAGGCATATTTTCATCCCTTAATTTGACTTTCTCCTCTTTCCACATTAAATGGATGGAAAAGTGTTACCAAAAAGTCAGGGATTATAATGATGAAAAGCACATCTCAGAGCAGTGGTTCTCAAAGTGTGTTCCCTGGACCAGCAGTTTTAACATCACAGGGGAATTTGTTAGGAATGCAAATTCTCAGGCCTTATTCTAGACCTACCAAGTCAGCAGTTTTGGGGCTAAGGCCACTAATTTGTGCTTTGACAAAAGTTCTCCAGGTATATCTAGTGTGTATCAACATTTGAGAACCACTGGTGTAGTGATTAAGGGTATGACATCTGGAGCCAGATAGCTGTAGTACTTAGGGCAATTCATTTGTTTGTTTGTTTCCCATCTGTAAAATGGTAGCTGTACCAAACTCACAGTGTGGTAATGGAGACTAAATGAGCTAAAGTGTGTAAAATCCTTAGAGCAATGCCTGGCCACTGTAAGTGCTATATAAATGATTAGGTGATGATGATAATCTCTTTATAGGTGTTATTTTCATTTTTTCCCCCCACAGGGTACATTTCACAATTTACAGCACAGCTTTTTGTTTACCAGGAGAGCTTCTCCCCTATTATCTTAGAGTTATTTTCCATGGCTCAAAGCAGCATTTCTCAGCATGTGCTCCATGGCTTATTTGCATCAAAACCACCTGTGGTGCTTATTAAAATGCAGATTCTTAACTTCCCCCCAGACCTACAGCAGTGATCAGAATTCTCTAGTGACACTTCTTCACCCAGAAATTTCAAAACCACCACCCTTGGATAACAAAGACTATGATCTTCATTTTGCAAATGGGAACGTGAGGCACGGGGGGTAGCATAAGCTCAGGGAAATCCAGAATCTCAGTAAGACCACGAATAAGAACTGGATTTCTGATTTTGTGTTATATTGACAGATTATGCTGCTTCTTTGTGGCTTTATTTGCTTTATCAAGAATTTGATTCGGGTTGTGCCACTTTGTTTACTGAGACCTAGCATTATTTAACCTAAAAATAACATTTACATTATAAATCTAGAACTATCAAAAATGATGAGTTCCGAAAAATATACCTGGACCATTATCCATCACTCAGCTAAAATTGTTTCAGTTGTGGCTGTATCTAATACATCACTATTTTTTTTTTTAAGTTAAGTATTCTTAAAAATTAATTAAATTTTTTTGGCTGCGCTGGGTCTTCGTTGCTGTGCCTGGGCTTCCTCTAGTTGCGGACAGTGGGGGCTACTCTTCGTTGCGGTGTGTGGGCTTCTCATTGCGGTGGCTTCTCTTGTTGCGGAGCATGGGCTGTAGGCGCACAGGCTTCAGTAGTTGTGCCTCGTGGGCTCTAGAGCGCAGGCTCAGTAGTTGTAGCGCACGGGCTTAGTTGCTCCGCAGCAGGTGGGATCTTCCTGGACCAGGGCTCGAACCCATGGGCCCTACGCTGGCAGGTGGATTCTTTTTTTTTTTTTTTGTGGTATGCGGGCCTCTCACTGTTGTGGCCTCTTCCGTTGCGGAGCACAGGCTCCGGACGCGCAGGCTCAGTGGCCATGGCTCACGGGCCTAGCCGCTCGGCAGCATGTGGGATCTTCCCAGACCGGGGCACGAACCTGTGTCCCCTGCATCGGCAGGTGGACTCTCAACCACTGTGCCACCAGGGAAGCCCTGGCAGGTGGATTCTTAACCACTGCACCACCAGGGAAGTCCCTAATACATCACTCTTATGTTAAAGATGAAGCAAAAGGGCTCAGAGAGGTTGAGGAAACTGTCAAAAGTCACATGACTAGACATCAGCAGTGTGGAAATCAGAGCTTGGTCTCCCAACTGCCAATCCAGTGTCCTTTCGCCATATCCCACTGTCCTAATCCTTGCTGATTTAAATGATTTAAAGGAGCACTTAAATTTTAGAAACAACTTTACCTATACTGCTCACATAAAATCTGGTCTCAGCAGTTTTTTTTAACCTCCTTTAATTTCTTTTACTTAAAGATATGCTAATATCACATCTTCCTTTTTACAGTAATGATAAATCAATAATATACTGACAACTAATAACTCAAAGCTCCACTGCATAATGCTTTTTCATCAGTGCAAATTTGACTGTTCTAAAGCAGTTAGACTGACTTTTCAGGCTGTGATGAAAACGCTTTGGGCCTTGTCACACAGGGCCTACAGGTCTTGTATACACTGACCTATTACAGTCAAGCTCCCACACAGTATTAATATGCATTTAGATAACTTAGCTCTTAACTGGGGGCTACACAAGGATATTTATCTCCTCTACAAATCACGCTCGTGTAATTGGTGGGACAGAGGTGCTATTCATGCCAGGATCACTTGATTATCCTATAAAATGATTTTCTTTTTGTCTCAATTGTTTGTATTTTTTATATTATATATGAACTTCATCTTAATGCAGTCATCTTTTCCCATTTCTCTTTCCTGCTAAGTTTCTTTTCATCTTACCCTTAGCTAGTTCACTACTACTTACTACCTAGTTAACTACTCCTCATTTTTACATCTTAGCTCAACTGTTACCTCCTCATAGAAGTCTTCCTTTTCTTTCTCTCTCTCTATAAGAATCTCCCTGCCCCCATACCATGCACTCTTTGTAACTTTACAGCGTTTATTTCTTCATGGCACTGATCACAATATGTAATTTTAAAATTTATTTGTTTGCTTTTTTATTGTTTCTCTCTCTATACACTTGACTGTGAGGTCCATGTGTCCATCATGCAGGTGTCTGCCCGAGTACTAAGCATGATGCCTGATACACAGCAGAGGCTAAGCCAACATTTGTTGAATGAATATGTCTGTGAATTGCTGTGGAATTTTGTAGTCTGCTTAGAGGGGTATGAGTATGTGTTATATCTTGGTCCCCTATGATAACTTCTTTTGGATGATCTCCTTCAGTGACAGACACTGACATAGACGTAGGGTTGTCTATCTACTCAGTTAGTTTCCTTGACTCCAGATCTATTAAATGGACAGGCCTCCTAGACCATTTGGACCATGGTACCTTATCGTGAGTAAACCTAGGTTTTCTAGATCATTCTAGACCACGATGTACTATCTTCCAGAGCTTGTATTCTATGGTAGCCTCTGGTCACAGGGGGTTATTGAGCACTTGAAATGTAGCTAGTATGAAGTTCCATATGCTGTGAGTGTAAAATACACATTGGATTCTGAGGATTTAGTATAAAAATGTAGAATATCTCATTAATACCTGTCATACTGTTTACTTATTGAATAACATTTTGGGTCTATTGGGCTAAATAAAATATATTATTACATTTAATTTCACTTTTTTTCTTTTTACTCTTAAAATGTGCTACTGGAACATTTGAGATTATATATGTGGATCACATTTGTGACTCACATTATATTTCTATTGGGCAGTGTTGTTCTAGACCTAACTAGTTCACCTCTGTTGTTTGGCAGTGTGGACTGAAGGTGATCCCCTGAAGGGAATGCCCAAATTGCAAGAGCCTCTCATAGCCTGCTCCATTCTTGTTAGCTGTGCACTAGGGGAAGAACTGGCACTCCAGGAGAGTGGCTCAGGTGTCATTTCAGTACTCCCTCAGTGTCAGATCACGAGGCCCACATACAGTTTGCATCCCGAGACACAGAAACTTCAAATATATTGTTAATGTCCATATATCTTGCTTAAAATAATGATAGGACCAGAACCCAGATCTTTCAATTCTGCTAAGTCATTGAATTACTTATAGAAGGACTGACTAATAAAATTATATCTTCCTTTTAAAATGCAATACTAGAAAATTTTAAAGGATTGTTAATTAGTTATACAGGTTTTCTTTAAAAAAATCAATTAATGATGAAATTACACCAGTCTTTAGACAACTAAATAGAAAATCATATTGTATACTCTGATAAATTAAACAAACAGAAACTCCTATTATTGCCACGTGTGCTATAGTAGAGGATTAAACTGGGATGACCTTTATTTGGCAAAAGCGTATACACTGCAAAGCAAAATTTAAACAAGTCAGATATGAACATGAACTCTACTTGTAAATAAACACAAATCTAATAACCATTCTTTGCAAAGCTATAAAAACTCCCTTGGAGACCATACACTGCAGTTTGGAAAACTGGTTGCTATGTCTTATTCCAAAAGCCCTCACCACTGACACATCAGGCAGACTTCTCTTCTTAGGTAAGGAGATGGATTCCTAAATAATTAGCTTCATCATCATTATCTTCTGGTTCATTCATTAGTTTAGCAAATATTTAGTGGGAACCAACTATGTGCCAGGCATCTGTGTGTTCTAGGTGCTCAAGATGCTACAGTGACCAATGCAGACAAACTTTTGCTCTTTGGAGCTTAAATTTTTGTGCTTAGGTATTTTCTCAACAGGAAGAATAAAATGAAAGGATAAAGCAAATCTAAGCAGTGCTACCTTAGAATGCCACAGGTAACTTTTTTTTTTTTTTAAGTTGGGAATCGAAGTGAATTTCAGACTTTCTATCCTGTGTCTTTCTTGGGGAATTTGAAAGTGGAGGTGCATATGGAAGGTGGAGGTGCATAAAACCATACCTATCCAAAGTACTAATTAGTATTTTCAGAATGAAAATGTCAGAAGACCCTATTAAAGCTTCAAATAAAACCATTAGACTGTGTTAGGGGATTTTCCAATCATTCTGGGGGGTCTTGGCATACTTATTCAGGTCTTCTTTCTTCTGCTGGGACATCCCAACCTATAGTTAACCAGATGTCTTAGTTCTTACATCCATTAATTCTAGGAACTCCCAGTCAGAGTGGCTTCCCTTCCCGCCCAACAGACTCATTCTCATTCTCTCACAGTCCGAGTCCTGCCCCGGCACATATTCTCTCCCTTCCACATATTCACTTGCTTACACTTCCACAGGTTCCCCTTCATCCCTTTCAAGCAGAGAGGCTCCTTTAATATGGCATTTTCCCCTTAAAGTTCAGCCGGTAGATGTCTCCATTACTCCCTTATAGCGAAGACCTCGGCAAGTAGGGTTTAATCATTTCTTTAACCGACAACAAGGAAGAAGATTTGATAATTTGCCCAAAATGAGCAGATGCTCGGGAGGACACGTCTCCATCCTACGTCCCTTCCCTCCGATTTAAGCCACAAATGAAAACTACTTTCTCCCTCTTTACCAGGCAAAAGGAAAGGCTGATTTAACTAAGCATGCAAGATGCCAACACCCTCCTCCTCGGTACATCCAAGTTTCCTTCGCTCTGAGCCACCACAAGTCTGCTTCTCCCTTCACTCCGCCCACCCCACCTCTCACCCCCTCAGGTTCCCGAGTCATCAGGGAACGCGAGCGGGTGAAAGGACTCAGCGAAGCGGCATTCCGCGCCACCGCCTCCTCCTGCGCCTCGGGTTCAGCACTGGACAGCTCCCGCACCAGCCCAACAAACGGCAGTCGGCTGATTGACAGAGGAGCCGGCCAAACAGGGCACAAGACGACTTGAAGCCGCCCTACCAGGGTTTGGTTGCGGCCAAGCCGCCTCTTTAAACCGGCTTTCCTCCCGAGAGCAGGGAGAGGCAGGAGTGTGGTTTGTGGCCAAACTTAAAGACTCCAATTAACCAGCTGCCTAGCCCTCGTGGTTCCGGAAAGACAAACGCCTTAAAAGAAACCCTAGCTGCTACGCTCGCGGTGCGGGTCTGGGCGCGCGCGCTCCGCGCCTCGGGGCGAAGCGGACGAGGAGGAGCCTGAGCCGGGAGGCGGGAACGACCTGCCACGGGCGAGACGATGGAGCAGTGTCTTTGGCGGCCGCGGCGGCGGCGGCAGCAGCAGCAGCAGCAGCAGCAGCAGCAGCAGCAGCTCCTGAACACACCTCAATGAGAGCGGCGGTGGAAGCTGCTAAGCAGAAAGACGTAAGCAGGCCAACTATAGCTGCCGGCGGCGAGAGGGGATGTAAGGTGCCGGGCTCCAGGCTGCGAGGTGCGCAATCCCGAGCAGACCCATGGTGGAGCAGGAGCAGCCGGCGTTGCCACAGGTGATCTGATCTCCTGCGACGGTAGCTCAGTCAGCCGCGCGTATGTCAGAACATCCCTACTTTAAAGTCCTTTTGGACTGGGTGCCAGCTGAAAAGGGGGAAGACTCCTAGAAAAAGTCTTAGTGCTGATAGATTGACGACCAAAATTTAAAAAGTGACTCCCTCCGTTACCTCCTCTCCTTGCTGCGAGGCAGATGGGAGCCATGGCTAACCCCTTACTCTGCTGCCTCCTGCTCGTTCACCTGGGATTGGGAGCTGCCGGCGCCAGCCGCGACCCTCCAAGTCGGACGGATTCCTCTCGAGAGAAGGCCCTGAGGGCGAAGCAGCACGCCCAGCAGCCGGCTCGAGCCTCTGCCTCGGACCCCTCGGCTCCCTGGAGCCGCTCCACCGACGGCACCATCTTGGCGCAGAAAATCGCCGAGGAGGTGCCCATGGACGTGGCCTCTTACCTCTACACCGGGGACTCCCACCAGCTGAAGCGAGCCAACTGCTCCAGCCGCTACGAGTTGGCGGGCCTGCCGGGGAAGTCGCCTGCCCTAGCCAGCTCCCATTCCTCCTTGCACGGGGCGCTGGACACGCTGACACACGCCACCAACTTCCTCAACATGATGCTGCAGAGCAATAAGTCGCGGGAGCAGAACTCGCAGGACGACCTGGAGTGGTACCGGGCACTGGTGCGGAGCCTCCTGGAGGGTGAGCCCAGCATCTCCCGGGCGGCCATCACCTTCAGCACCGAGTCGCTGTCCGCCCCAGCCCCGCAGGTCTTCCTCCAGGCCACGCGCGAGGAGAGTCGCATCCTGCTCCAGGACCTGTCCTCCTCAGCACACCACCTGGCCAACGCCACGCTGGAGACCGAGTGGTTCCGCGGCCTCCGGCGCAAGTGGAGGACTCACTTGCACCGCCGCGGCTCCAATGAGGGGCCCCGGGGCCTGGGCCACAGCTGGCGGCGCAGGGACGGTCTTAGCGGGGACAAGAGCCACGTCAAGTGGTCTCCGCCTTATCTGGAGTGCGAGAACGGCAGTTACAAGCCCGGGTGGTTGGTCACTCTCTCCGCTGCTTTCTACGGGTTGCAGCCTAACCTGGTCCCGGAATTCAGGTAGGGAGGGAAAAAAGATCAAAGCAAAGCCTTCCTTCCGGGTTCATGGGTAGGTGCGCGTGTGGGGAAGGAACACTGTGGCTGTGACATTTAGGCCTCCCACCTTCAAAGCAGAGACCCAGGCTGAGGGACACCCCACGCAGGCGCAAGTGCTTAGGGACAAGAAGTGCCCCGCATTTGTCAGCTTCAGACACTCAGCAAAAGCTCTTCTCTCAAATCAGTTCCCCTGCAAGGGGCAAGGGACGGGAGCTCTTGGTAGAGCTGAGAGATGCCCTATGTTTCTCTCTAACCCTCGGGAGAGCAGGGAGGGGAGTTCCCGGTCAGGGGTGATGCACTGCACCCTGGCAAGCTCAGGGCATGCCAGCCAGGCACAGAGTGGCGTGCCAACTCACAAGAGTAGGAAAGGGAGTGGGAAGAAAAGAGTTCGTTATTCCCGCTACTTCGGGATAGCCTCTACCTACTTCCTCCTATGTGTGTAGTTTGAGGCGCCAGTCTGTTGTTAGTCAGTTACCAGAGCGCCTAATGAAAACGCTGCAATCCCCTGGGCAGTTCTGTCCCTTCAGCAGTGAGTCAGTCCCAGCAGCACAGCTGTCTCTAGGATCCATACTTTGCCGTTTGACAGGTGCGCTCCTTCTACTTGTCTCCCTCCTTCCCTCAACCCATCTCCCATTCCTTGGTCCCCTCTTTCTCCTGTTTTCTGTGTTAGGCACACCTAAGGGTTCTCTGGCCCTTCACATACACACACTTTATAAATGAACCTGGTTGAGTTATCCTAGGGAGGGAGGGATCAGTTCTCACTGAATGCACTCAGGGAGCTCAGAGAAAATTTAGTAATAGTTCTGTATTTCCTGCCTCAAGGTGTAGCATTTGTGGGAAGATGAGAATTTGCAGATTAGCAGGTGGTAACTTGTGCCCTGGGACGTGCCTGATTTTTGAGGTGAGGGATTTTAGAAGTAGCCCTGTTGAGTGAACATGAGGAACAGAAAGGAAAGAGTGGAAACTCCAAAGAAGGCCTGGGAGAAGGCCACAGATTGACTGGTATCCTCCCCAATTCCCAATGGGAAGAAGGTCTTGGGGGTTGAGGTTGCTTCTGTACTTTTTGGGAAACTGGGCAAAAGTGAGAAACCTGTGTGTGTTTTAATGCCCTTTTGGTACAACAAGGACAGGATGATGACCTGGTGAAAGTTACCAGGGGGAGTACTGGGTGGGCAAATGGGAGGAGTCAGAAAGCTTATATGTCTTGGCACTGTTATTTACTGCTGAATGACCTCGAGAAAGTTGCTTAATCTCTCTGGGCCTCAACAACTTACCTATCAAGTAAGGGAGTTGAACTAGATGGTCTCTAGGGAGCCATCCAGTTATAAAACTCTGTGGCTTTTAATGCTGGCAACACTTGAGAAGGTATAAATGAAAAGTAACCTCCTTTCTCTAATTCTGTATGACCATATTAAATGTTTTTTGTGTGTGTCTATCTCTTTAAAGGATCTTGTCTTAAACCAGCGTAACTCTTTCCTACTTTAAGGATAATCTTACTTCCTCCTGATTTCTGTAGGATCCTATTAGTAAAAGCTGAGCCCAGCTTTGAGTCTTTGCTATATTATTTGCTCAGAAAAGATCTGCAGATGCCATTCACTGCTAGAAAATTGCTTTTGGCCTTCGCATAAGCCTTTTCAGGGAGTCCCAGGGCCCAGGACTGAAAGATCAGTTGATCAATCGATCGATTGATCTATCCATTCACCCAGCTTACTAACGTATATTGATACTTTATGTTAGGCTCTGTGCTAACTGCTTTGCATGTATTATCTTGATTAAGCCTCACGACAAACCTGAGTTAGGTTTTATTAGTTTCCCCGTTTTACAGAAAAGGAACCTGAAGCACAGAGAGATTAAGCTTCTTTCCTAAGATCACGCAGCAGTTAAGCAGCAGAGTCGGGATTTGAGCTCGATTCACACTTTTAACCACTATCTAAACTCTGTCTCGTGAAGGTGTCCTATGAGTGCTGCATGTATTGCAGCTGCTGCATAAAAATATATGTATTTTCAAGGGTCAGATGTGAGACTGGGGATGAGAACCATTCATTTTCAGAAGTATTTCTTATAAGGCTCAGAAACCATAGGTCACCTACATGAACTCAGGCCTTCCGCAGGCCAAGATAAAAGGCTGAGACACCAGGGGTCATGTTGTGTAGTCTCACACGACCCTATCTAATTTTTGGACTATGTTCAGAAAATAGATTGTTTCCTCTGGCTGAGTCTCTTTAAGTGCCTTCCTAGTCATCGATGGTGTTCTTTAGCCAAGGCACGAAGCCAGGCCATTTAGTGTGTGGCTCTCTACAGAATCTGGCTCCTCCTAGCAGCACGCATGAAGAGCAGAATAAGTGCTCTCCTGTGAGTACTTTTGCCCCATGTCCCATGCTCCTCAAGTACTGTATTGAGGATTCGCACAGATGTTAATTATAGGAACTGGAAGAAATCTTAGATCAGATGGTTCTTCCTGTTTCATAAAGAAACAGATAAGAAAGGTGAAGTGACTTGTCCAAGAATCACATATCGAGCTTTTAACAACAGCAGAAATAGGATCCAGGCCTTCTGCCTCTGGTTCACACTATGCCATATATATATATAAATTTCAACGGGCCCTTTCTGTCTCTTCATACTCATAAAAGGCAAATGTTTTTGATGTTGTTGATGTTTTATCACCTAAGATGTGTATTCTAAACTTTTATAACGTAAGTGAATAATATTGTACAGGTATGGTAACAGGTAAACCTCAAATGAATTTCTGAGAAACCATGACTAGGCTCTAATCATGATTTTAAATCTATGTTGAATCTATAGAGTGTTATTTGCAAAAAGCCTTATCTGTAATAAAAAAAATTTGCTAATGATTTCCTCATGGAAGAGAAGAGGAGGATAAACTTTGTAGTTAAGACTTTCATTTAACTTCAGTTACTATTTCAGCTAATATTTCGCCAGGTCTTACTTACAAGGTTCAAGATTTAAATTATATTTTATTTTTAGAGAATTCAAATCTGAAATATGAAATTCAAAAGTAATGTGGAAAACATGGTCAACTACCTTCTTATATTAATGCTTATCACTGTAAAACACCTCTCAGAATAAATTTTATTCCCCTCTGCTTCAGAATGACACAGGTTTCTTAAATTTTAAGGCCTAGTGTAAGACTCACATGTGAAGAGAAGTTTATTGCTCTTTTTTTTCCCCCCCAAAATGGCATTAGTGTTTTACCTAAATGGCTCCTGAGTCTTGTTATAGACCTATAGTATAAACACTTAAGTTCTCATCTTCTATCCCAGCAAAAAAAAAAAGAGAGACTAACAATTTAAGGTATACTCTAAATTATTTTTATTTATCATCTTAGGTTTGTGATGTCCTTGCAGAGTTTTCTTCAAAGTTAAGTCCTTTGCTTTTGTATACTAATTTTTCTGTGTGGAACTTAAAGTACTATGGAGTTTGAGCCCATTCTAATGAACTCATAGACATATTCCTGGTGGTGGTTGGAACTGTTTAGTGCCTAGGATGAATATAAGGTACCTAAGTGTTTGTTGAATTTAAATTAAGGTAAAGGAACCTTTGGGAATTCTTACTTGATGAGCCGTAAGGGATTTTGGAATTCATTTGGTTTCTTTCCTCTTCTCATTGTACAGTGGAGGAAAGTAAGACCCAGAGGGCTAAAGGAATTTGCTAAGAGTGGCACAGCTCTTTTGTGGTGGGTTAGAATTAATGGGAACCAATATATATTGAGCATCTACTATGTGTCAGATGTTTTATAAATATCCCACTGCATGTAGTTCTTAGTATTCTCAGGTAGTTACAACTTCAGGAAAGTTGAGCAACTTGCCCAGGGCAACACAGCTAGTAAATTAGGGAGCGTGAATTAAATTTAGATCTATCTAGCTATGAGGCTTGTATTGTCTTTCTACTACCCTATGACGCTATCTCTTAATTACCAATTTTGTTTTCACCTTGTTATTAAAAATGTAACACGGTATTGGCTTGAAATAATTAATATATTTGGCCAAATACGTGACAGACACTTGTTTTTTTGGCCAATCATATAATCAAGCATGTTGTATAGAGAGAAGAGTATTAGACTTGAGTCAGAACTTTGCCCTAAGTCCCAGTTTTGTCTCTGACTGGCTGTATTACCTGTCTGAAAATCAGTTTCTGCACAATTAAAACGTGGAAAGAGACTTGGCGATATCCATATACCTTTATAACTCTTTGTTCTATGAGTTCTTAAGCGACCTATCCAACGGGCAACAAGGAGGCTTTGGAAACAGGACTGATACACATAAATGCAGTACCTTGTGGAAATGATATTGATGGGGGAGGAACGTGCAGAAGAAGAGGACACCAAATGAATGTCAGGTGTGCATTTTTCCACAATAGTGTGGAAACGCCTTTTTAGAAACTTACATAAGTAACATTGGTGTCACTGAGTCACTGACTCCTGAGGGGTTACTCCTCTCTCCTTCACAAACATGTGCCCACACACCTCCATCAGAGATTCTGGTATAGATCTCTGCAGATGGCAATTTACATAGTATTAGAGAAATGACCATCTTGCTCTAGGCCAAACATACCCTGTCTCTCTTGTGGGTACTGGTAGTGGTGAAGAGGTTACCTACAGGAACACGACAGAGCTGTCTACCTGGGTAATGGATCAGAGTTTTTAGATGGACTTCTGCTATTGAGGCTTTTGAGTCTCAATTATTTCATCTTTAAGCTGTGAATAGTAAAGTGTATCTTTGGGATTTTGTAAAGACTAAATGAAGGACTGTTATCACACAGGAAGTTCAGTAAATATTTTGTGTCACAGCGTCTGTCTTCCTAAATACTGAACACTTTTAGTTGTATTAAAGTCACATGATTTATAGTAATTTATAATTTATATAATGACTTAGTTTCATTCCTATTATTGCGAAGGCTTGTAATTACAGTGGATCACGGGGGAAATACTGGCCTTGGAGACAGGAGACATTGACCCCAGCCTGGACCACATCCTTGGCTATGGTGCTCCCATGGGCAGCAGTTGCCTTTCTAATCCTGTTTCCTCATCTGTAAGTTAAAGGGGGCTGGACTAGGTGACCTGTTGGGCTCCTTATAATCTAAAAGCCTATGATTATGTACATAACTAAATGTGTCACTTTAACTTGTGAAGTTTCGATGGTTGTGCTGAAACCAGTTAATGTATCCTCACCTGAATGCAGATCATGTTCATATATGTTCAGTGTTTAACTTTATCATGGTCATTTACTCACAGGCTATTTAGAGAAAGCCCTCTCGGTGTACACTGGATTAAGTATACATACTAAGGGAAATGAGAACTCCATTTCAAAATAAGAATAAGCATGATCTGAGTTTCTAGATCTTGAAAGATCACCTGAAATTTACTTAAAGTCAACAAGAAGCTGTTTCACAGATTTCTAAACCAAGGGCCTCAGTACACTTGTGTAATTTCCCCCAAGGTAATCAATGTTTAGGCATCCTGAAGCTCCTACTTACTGTTTAAAAACAACCTGTCTCTGACTTAACTCTGTAGTTGGTGTTAATACTTCAAAGGAGGCTATTTAGTGTGGTGTAGCAGTGGTACAGCATTATCTTGCCACCTTCTAGAACACGCATTCGGAAGCTGAAATGGGATTTCAAGACTGCTAAATAAATGACAGGAGTTTGGGCCTCCCCTCTGGGGAGAGAACTCATGCCTCACAAGACTGATTTTATGGCCTCAATTGCTGGCTAAGTCAAATTTTACTTTCAACTTCATAAAAGCATCAGTTTTTGTTCACTGTTCAGGGTTTTAAGGCTACCTTTTTCCAAGATGCACCGTGTTTTATGATTATATTGTAATATACTGGGATGCCAAGAAGTATGCTGTTGGTGTTATTTGTACTTGGTTGGTACAGAAGCATTAGGGCCTTGTTTGTCTTCTCTATTCAGCTCTGGATTGATGTTCACAGGGTTATTTAAACAGAATTACTGAAACAGTACATTGGAATTTTGATAACTTTAGCAGCTTGATGGCCACTATGTGCAAACAGGCAGTTCAGCGGTCTTGGGACTATGTTTCGGACACTTTGCAGACAACAGCATCATTAGGCTCTTGCCCAGCACAGCTATGGCACATACGTACATTGGCTTGTTTTGCTGGTCTTTTAGTATTATTCGTTTTTCAAGTTTTAGCAAGAAACCTTTTCTGGTGTAATTTCTACTTTGGCTGGGCATTTACTCATCTAACAAGTCTTTCTTCCTAAAACTTGACCTATGAAAAGATTTAGGTGGATAGGCTGTTCTATAAAATACTTCTTCAGTTTAGGAAAAAATTAATGCTCTTGGCTAAAAGTCTTTCTCAGGTACCCACCCCCCCAGCCCCATTTTCTACAATACCAAACTTAGTGTAGGAACCATGACTGACTTTCTCTTTTACACCAAAGGATATTATAGTGTCTCAAAGCAATCACAGGACTCACCTAGTTTTATTACCTTCATTATAGGTAGAATTTATAGAAAACAGAGATTAGCTTAAATGTGATCTGACCCCAAGATCATTTTCTCCAAAAAACAGTTTCCTTCCTTTTTATTAAAGAAGGCAGTCTCTTTCTCTTTTATAGTTAACTGATACTTATAATTAATTGAAATCCAGTTAATTTTTATTCATTATAATATCTCTTGTAACTTTCCCCCATTTAGAATAAGACAAAACAGGATTTAAAAAAAATCCTGTCCAGTTAGCAAAGTACCCAGTGCACTTATAACCTAAAAGGGAACTTAGAATTACATAAGATGTTGGTTTACTTTCTTAACCTGGTTTTCTCACCACTTATGTGTTTTCCAACGTGTATGCCTTATTACATTATCGTGGAAGGATTTTTATGGAATAACAAGACACATGGCTTTTATCTGAGAAAGAGGAAAAGGTATTGTAGTACAAAATAATGTATTTTATCAATTCTAAGATGTACCTTTTCCACATTTTGATGTCTCTCAAACTGAGATGTGTCTTAATGATTGGGGGCATGTCATTTCCAATTGACATACACTTTTCTTTTAGTGGTACAGAATGTAATAGCATATCTTACAATTAATGGCATCTTATATTTGATGAACTGTGATATTAGAAAATGGGAAATTAAATTCCATGGTCTCTCCAACTATAAAGTTCTACTATCATCTATAAGCTATCAATATGCAGCAAAATATGCCTACATGGAAACAAAAAACCTAGACCTTACTGCTGTATATCAGATTGCTATTTGTCTTCATAATAATTTTTAAAACAAGACAAGCTATACTAAAACATGTAACCACACTGTCTTTTTAATATATGTGAAATACACAAAACATCGGGCCAGAAGCTGCAGAAACTTATTTTCAGAATAGGTGAGGTAAGGATTATCAAAATCTTTCCTACACCATCTGGCAAAGAGTTTCACTCACACTGTGGGGAGATGGATAGGACAGTGAGAATACAAGACCACTTATAAACTAAAAATAGAGGGACTAGATCTGTCTTTCCTTTCTAAAGTGCTTAGAGGTTTCAGGGTGGAAATAAAAGCTTTGTGGTGTAGCCGTGTAACTAGTTTTGGTTAAAGAGATTTAAATGGAATTGTGGAGGTATGTGTTTTTTCTCTTTCTTTTCTAGTCAGTTGCCGGGAATGGAATGAAGAGTTTGGCTGTCCCCTTATTTGATGCCTTAGACCACTGTGTAGAGCAGGGTGTCTCAACCTCAGAACTATCGACATTTGGGGCCAGATAACCCTTTTCTGTGGGGGCTTTTTTGCTGTAAGATGTTTAGCAGCACCCCTGACTCTACCCACAGGATGCCAGTAGCAACCTCCCTGCCCAGTGTGACAATCAAAAATGTCTACAAACATTGCCAAGTATCACCTAAGGGGTAAAAATGTCTCTGGTTGAAAGCAGCTGGTGTAGAGGGAACACATATAAAAATGCTATTCTGTGGCTATCCTATTTCAAGAGTTCTATATGTATCTATGTGTGTGTGTGTGTGTGTATGTGTGTGTGTGTGTGTGTGTGTGTGTGTGTGAGTTTGTCAGATCACATTTCTATTTGTTTGTCTGGAACATAAGATCACTGCATATATAGAATCTGACATGAATGAGAACTGGAAAATTTTGATGAATCGATGGAATATTAATTCACATTTAGATGTCATTAAGGCTCAAAAAGAACATCTGGCCAAATTATTTCCAGAACTTGTTGCTAAGCATGGATTTGCTACTTATATAGCTAAATGTCTCATTTTTAAGATTTCCCATTAAAGGATGCATTTGGAAAAGAAAATGTGTGTGTGTCTGTGTGTGTGTCTGTGTGTGTGTGTGCGTGTGTGTGTGCGAACCTCTGTGGGGACAAAGAGGAGAGAGGGAGAAAGCAGGGGGTAGAGAGGAGTGTGGACAGGGAACAAATGGAGATGAATGAAACGAAAAACAGTTAGCAATCTATGATAGTGTTTTACTTTTTCATGAAGCTCTGTTTACCACTGAGCACTTTCATAGTTCTGATGAAACTGAATTATTCTTTTCTAGCAAGTAGTGAGGAATCAAGTTCCTGACGATTTAATCATTATAAAGATAGGTTGGCTGTGCTTGCATTTCAGAACTTTATCTCAGGAAGTCAAAGCTATAAACAGGCTGATGCAGAGCTTATCCCATTAAAGGAATATTAATACCTTACAATATATATTCTTAAAATGCTCGGGTTTTTTTAATGATTTTTTGTTTTTTGGCTGCGCTGCATGGCTTGCAGGATCTTAGTTCCCCGACCAGGGATCCAACCCAGGCCCCCTACAGTGGAAGCTCGGACCCTAACAGCTGGACCACCAGGGAATTCCCTAAAATGCTCTGTTTGCCACTTTACCTTTATTGATTCAACTAGAAGCTGTTCATAATTTGAACATATTATAAATGAAATTTCCTAGAAGAAATAATTAAAATGACATATTATATAGACATTATTTAAGGCTTTAACATGTTTAAAGACAGTTTTTAACATTACTATGTTTAGAATCCTGTCAGAAGAAACCTTAAAAAATAACAATGGCTACATGATGGAAAAGAATGTTTAGGCTTTACAAATTACCATAGCACAAACTGATGCATGCCTACTTCCTCCTGTGCCATCCATAAACATGTAGTACATGTGAGCTTCAGGGGCAAGAAACGAGGAGCGTGCTGCTGTATACTGTGTTGATTACAGAGAAATGAGAGATGATGTTGTGAATGTTAAGAGATGAGACCAAAGCTCATGAAGAGAAAGATGACGATTACTATTTATCTGGATAAGGCACACTTCAGAAAGCTGTTTCAGGTACTAACTTAATAATTAGATTTGTGGGAAGGCCCTCATATTACAGCCCTCTGAAAGTTATTTAGAAATCTATTTGTCTTTCCACTTTTTTGAGAAAGAAGCAAATAACAACTGGGGCATTCCTGAAAGAAACAATGTTCTAGTAAACATCCTGGGAAAGCTCCTTTTTGAAGAATTAGAATTTTAGAAGTAAAAAGGATTTTAGAGATCATGTAATCCAACTTATTTTTACTTTTACACATGAGGAAATTGAGACCCAGGGAAGTGGTGACCATCACTTGCACTGGCTATGGCTGCAGTGAACTTGTAGTTTAATAACAGGCACAGATAAAAAGACGCTGAGTCATCAAGTAAACGTTAATTTACGGTCATTATTCACTGATTACAAACTTAGCTGGGTATCAGGATCACCTGAAAAGCCTGATACTACATTCCTAGGCCCTTTCAGACCCTGTGAAGAAGACATGTGGGGACAGCTTCAGAAGTCTGTATCAAAAACAAAGTCTTGGGGCTTCCCTGGTGGCGCAGTGGTTAAGAATCCACCTGCCAATGCAGGGGACACAGGTTCGAGCCTTGGTCCGGGAAGATCCCACATGCCGCGGAGCAACTAAGCCTGTGTGCCACAACTACTGAGCTCGTGTGCCACAGCTACTGAGCTCGTGTGCCACAGCTACTGAAGCCAGCGCACCTAGAGCCCGTGCTCCACAACAAGAGAAGCCACTGCAATGAGAAGCCCGCGCACCGCAACTAAGAGTAGACCCGCTCGCCACAACTAGAGAAAGCCCACGTGCAGCAACGAAGACCCAACGCAGCCAAAAATAAATAAAAATAAAGTAAATTTCAAAAAAACAAAACAAAACAAAAACCAAAGTCTCCATAATTCACAAGGAGCTGGTCCTTAAACACAAACTTGGGAAAAATTAAACAGTATCTGATAAGCTTGAAACACATAAAATTCCTTTTAAACGATTTTAAGAGTAAGAATTAAGAGTTGTAAATACTTGGCAGCTTCAGCTGTAGTCGTCCAAAAACTTTGGCTGCCGGCCATGACCCTACTGGCAAGGGCAGAATGACTAGAAGGTTATGAAGGCAGGGGGATCACAGAGACTATCATGAGAGCAGCTGCCTCTGGTTGTTATAATTTGTCTCTTTATGTAAACATAATATTTCCCCAACCAGTTCTACAGGTCCTTCAAATGCAAGGACCACATTTCATGGCTTCCCATATTCACTGCCTCTTGAAAGTGCCTTGCATATTTCAGGAAGTATGGAATAGTGTCTAAGAAGAAGGGTTTTAGGATTAAAAACCTAGATTTGAATCTATGAGCTTCCACTTTCACTTACTGTGTGATACTGGGCAAGTTATTTCCTTCTGTGACTCAATTTCTTTATCTGCAAAGAGTACAGATTACACTGTAAAGAGTAAACAATCTTACCTATGTAAAGAGCTTAGCATAATGTATGGAATGTGTTATTTAAAAAAATAACGTGGGCTTCCCTGGTGGCACAGTGGTTGAGAGTCCGCCTACCGACGCAGGAGACACGGGTTCGTGCCCCGGTCCGGGAGGATCCCACATGCCGCGGAGCGGCTAGGCCCGTGAGCCATGGCCGCTGAGCCTGCGTGTCCCGAGCCTGTGCTCCGCAACGGGAGAGGCCACGGCAGTGAGAGGCCCGCGTACCGCAAAAAAAAATAAATAAATAAATAAAATAATAACGTATATAACATGCGCCTGGCTAGGAGTATGGGTACTGAGGATATAACAGTGAAAATGACAGATAAAAATCCCTGTACCTGTGGATTTTTTTGGTGGGTGGGGGAATATAGATGACAAACAAGCAAGATAAATATAATTCTTGATACAAACAAATGCTATAAGAAAATAAATATGATGTGGTAAAGAATGGCTGAGAGGTAAGGCGTGTTGCAGTAAATAGGGTGATTAAGGAAAACCTCTCTGAAGATGTGACTCTGAGTTAAGAAATGAAGGATGAGGAGACAGCCATGAAACAAGCTTAAGCTTAGGAATCATGCTTGAGATAGGGCACAGCGAGAACAAAGGCCTTGAGATAGGAATGAGCTTCAAATGCTCTAAAAGCAGAAAGAAAGTCAATGTTGCTGGAATGTAGTGGGGGGGGGTTGACATAGAAAATGAGAGTAAGGGATGTAGAAGGGGCTCAGTAAGTGGTTAAAATATAGAAACATGTTAAGGGCTTTACAAATGTCTAGCCCTGCAGTACTATGTAGATTGTGGATGTATTTTCGTTTTCTTTGCTTTCCATTTTTCTTTCCTCCTTTCTGTCTTGGCCTTCCTGCCCAGTGCCTCCCTTAGCTCTGAGAGCGTGGGCTTTCCAGCTTCTCTGATGAGATCTCAGTCAAAGAAGCTATTTACAGCTGCTCCATTCTTGGCTGTGAATGAATATACGGAAAGAGTTGAGTGGTGAGGGAGGTAGAGATTGAAAATCTAGAATTTCTTGCAAAAATCAGCTGGGTACTTTTCTTGCTCCCTGGCTTAAACCTGTACGGTGAAACCCTTTCCAAACACAAACAGCAGGAGACTAAAGGCAGAGGCACAGCAGGCAAACTCAGGGGCAAAACACTTTTCTCCCTCACCAGCATGCCTGAGATGACATGCAGCGGGTCCCCTACCTCTCTCAAGCTTGCGGTGGGCAGGTCTTGTCGTTTGGCATTTCCCGCCTCACTCTGTTGTCTTTTATGGTGAGGACTAAGATGTCTGGTTAGGGGCTGCCTCAGAAAGTGCCAGTGAGAGGCACAAGATACAGAAGTGAGACTGGAAAAGCCAGAAGGGACACCACAAACATTTGGACATGAATTTGGAGGAAGCAGACTTTGTACCATAGGAAAGGAAGTATAGGCAGAAGTACATCTCTAATGAAGAGCATTATCTATGGAAAATTGGGATTATGAATTTTGGGGATTAAAATCATCACCATGATACACTGATGATGATACGATGATCAGCTTCTCTGATACGACAAATGTGAAACTTAGCTTCTTTATATTTCACTTTTCCTTTCTCTACTCTCTCCATTGTTTTATTAATTATATTTAAAATTTCTCTATTGGTTACCTTGACTTTTATATCCATCAATTTAAAATAGTATCTTCTATTCTTTTCTTTCTTTATGCTCCTACTCTTATTCCAGTATTTTTAGGTAATTCAAGATGGTAACATTTTCAGTCTGTCACTGCAGTAAAAAAAAAAAAACCCAAAACCCACTTCTGTTTTGTCCATTAGTTGCTTCTAAAAATTAAAATCTGAATATCTGAATCTATGCCATTTTTAGAATGTTCCAAATTTCAAGGACCAATGGATTTTCTCTCCCTTTTTTTTAGATCAGTTGCACAAAACCATGTTACCTTTAGTTTGTGCATGTCTGCATGGAGACTTTTCACCTATTTTCCCTCCATGCAGCTGCCAATTGCTTTTCTCTTCACGTTAGAGAAATAAAAAGAAACCCTATGTTTTCTTATTTCTAAGATCATCCAACTTCTTAATCAATCGTTTGTTAAAGAAAATTTACATTTTTGTTGAAGACATGCTTCTTGGAGTCCCATAATTTGTACAAATTGCTTTAGGTCTTCTGCAGAATAACTATCATAGAACTATTTTCAAATTATTGAAATTTTGGATCCAACTGTGTGTTGGGTGCTGGTCCTCTTATTTCAAGAATTCTTCTTTTTTCCCCACCCCCCAAAACGCAATTTCAAGTACTTTTTCAGAAAGAATCTGTGGAAGGTAAAATTTCTAAGTCTCCCCGTGTCTGAAAATGTCTTTGTCTTCATGCATGATTGATTGTTTGTCTGTATATAGAATTAGGACAAACTTAAAATTTGGCAAATGATGCATATTGTATGAAATCAATATTGTAAGGCCTGCTTTTGTAATCAAAGCTGAGAGATTGCAGAGCACTGTACCAGTAAATATTCTTCCCCTTTCTAATATCATGTATTAACTTGTTTTCATGGAGTGGCTCTTCAGAATTGGCAGGTTCCCACATTCTGTTCAATTTAACCAATACTGGCTTGCTTTTTCTAGTGAAGGATCAGTTTTAAAACATTGTGATACTGATACAGAGAACTTGATACAGTATTTGTATCTTTTAATCAGTGTAGCCTTTGCAGTTATGAGCTTCTGCTGCTCAAGAGCTGGGTCAGTACAGTTTGCGTGCCATCTGTCCTCTTGACATTAAGGAGATACGGAATCGAATGTTCCATCGTTGGGGACAGTATCCCTCACTCCTCCCCACCCCTTTACATTTACATCAAGTGTTAGAACAGTGCCCAGGCAGCATAGCCACAAGCTGGGTTTATGTGGGCCTCCAAGTCTAACCAAACTCCAGACTTTGAGAGTCATTTTGGAGGAAGCCTGTGTGCGGTGTTTTAATCTAATAAATTTGATGAGAGCAGAGGGGAAAGAAACTATCATAAAGCAGGTAAACGTAGAAGCTTCTTTTGTATCCCAGGTGTGGCTTCTTCAATGGACCAAGCTGCTGCAACGCAGTATTGATTTGACAGAGCCTCTGCTTCAATGATGTCTGTCTCACAATGGCTCCAGATGATTTCTGTACTGCAAAATAAAGCCAAACTCTGGAAACCAGCTCCCTCTTGTTGGTCTTTTGTGTCCTGACAATTCAGAGCTAGTAAGTATTGTACTGGCCTTGACACAGCTGCTCATTTCCTTCACTAGAGCTGAAAACGGATGCTGGGGAAGAGTGCTGAAGACCCTAGTGGTTGGTGGAGTGCTGCCATCTGGCTTCACTGTGAGTAGACCCCGAATTACTTCTTGGTACAATATAATTATTAGACTCTCTTAGATATCCTTAGTAGTGGTGTAGAACAGGGATTCGTTCCCATCAGGGAGTAAGTGACATCCGGTGGAATGGGTGCGTTAATATATTTATTTATTTAATAAGTTAATTAATTTTATTTTTGGCTGTGTTGGGTCTTCCTTGCTGTTCACGGGCTTTCTCTCGTTGTGGTGAGTGGCGGCTACTCTTCGTTGTGGTGTCTGGGCTTCTTGTTGCGGAGCATGGACCCTAGGCACGTGGTCTTCAGTAGTTGTGGCACGTGGGCTCAGTAGTTGTGGCACACGGGCTTAGTTGCTCTGTGGCATGTGGGATCTTCCCGGACCAGGGATCGAACCCGTGTCCCCTGCATTGGCAGGTGGATTCTTAACCACTGTGCCACGAGGGAAGTCCCAGTATTTTCATTTAATTCAGATTGTAGACAGACAGTTTTTAGTGGTAACTCCTTTCCCCTTGATTGTTACAAGCCTCACTGTATGTGCTGTCATTTACATCGAGGACATTGTATTCTCTTTTATAGTTGAGTCTGTCATTTATGTCGGAGGAATGAGGACATTGTAACTGTATTCTCTTTTAAAGTTGAGTCTGAAGGACATAGACTAAGGTAGGCAATCTGTTAAAGGATTTAGGGTAATAATAACTTCGATTATCCAAGTGATTACTTTAGCTTTCTCAATCTCATACTGTCCATTTTTGGCCAAAGAATTTTTTGTTGTAGGTGGGCTGTCCCGCACATTGTATGCACCTCCCTGGCGTGACAACCCCAGATCACCCCGGTTGAAAACAACTGCTTCCTTTTCATAAGATTATCTAAAATTCCAGCAGGCCTTTCCCCTCTTTTCCTGCAATATTTCGCATTGTGAGCCGTTAACGCAGGTGGAGGCACAAGCTGGGTTAGTAGTACGAAGGAAGTACCAGGATGCCTTCATATTCTGCATTCGGCATATTTATGGGAACAACCAACATTTCTGTGCCAGGCCAACGGGGCACAAAGGTGATGAGGGCAGAGTCTCTGCAGAAGCTCAGTCTGGAGGCGCCTGCTCCTCTGTGGCCTGGCTAAGCCTTCAGTTACAGAACGGGCGGCCTCGTGGGTGCTGGAAGGTCCTTCAGGGGAGGAGCACGGCTGGCAGGTGCGCTGTACTTTCCTTTTCCGTAGTAATTTCAGATTAATTCAGTGTACCGAATACAGTTATGGTCCTATTAGATTCTTATCCCTGGGGTAAAGATCAGCTGAGTGGGTCTCTAAGCAAGAGCTAGGGTAAGAATTAAAACTCAGTCATTCTTCCTCCTCCTAAGAACATACCGAGGGGAAAGGAACACTTTCGGTTCTGTAGGGGGAGTTTAAAAGCAGATAAATGGCTTTTGAGGGAAGTTCCTGTGCAGGCTGACATGACCCCCTGGAAGGGCCAACTGGAGAGTTGTGAGGTGTCCTCTTGCTGGAGCCTGCTGCTCGGCACCGCACGAGGGAGGGGAAAGCACCGGGCAGGCCTGCGGGGATGAGGCTTGACAGATGGCGGCCAAAGTGAGGTAAGTGGTAGGATTCTTTTGGAAGCTACTTATTCTGCTAAATGGCCTAAAAAATTTAAAGTGCTGTAAAACATTCTCTTACAAATTTAATATTTGCTATAAAATCATTGCAGAAGCAGTTGAATGATTTTTAGTTGTCTTTATTAAAATGAAACAAATTAGGTACAAAAACCTTTGTTCCAAATAGATACTATGTATCTTACCAATGTTTTTGCTTGGTTTTGAGTTTTAAAGATTGGTGTAGAAATTATTTCTAATATAAATAAATGATTATTTCTTCCTCAGAGGGTTGATTTTTGTAGTACGCTGTTTACAAAAACTGAGTAAGTGAAAATGACAGTTTATAAATTTGTACCATTTAGGAAAAAAATGTTTATGTAGTGTAGCATGAATAACAGCAGATAAAACCATTGAAGATGTTAGTTTTTACACAGGTGGTAAAACCTTTAAAACAGACTCCAACATGCATTACATGTGCATTTCTGACCTTAACGTGCAAAAACAAAGCTACTGGTTAAAATAGACTTATTTTTGCTACAACTGAACACACTTGTAAAATCCTTATTTTTATCATTAATTTCAATGAATAGCTTTGAAGCTATTCTGCTTAAAATGAGAATAATTTAAAACAATAATATTGAACACTGTAACCCAAAACTAATGGAAAACTACAGTGCTGCTGTGAACAAAGCCAGACAACAAAGTCAGACATTCTGGCAATGTGTAAAACACGAAGAAAAATGTTCCCCCAAGTTGTAGAACACTGAGGTACACAGAACAGTCTTCTCATATAAATCAAAGGTTTTCAAAGAAAAGGGAAAATACTCATTTGTTGTTGGCATCACCGATGTCTAGGTAAGCTGTAGTTAAATCACCCGGACAAATACAAAATTGATAATTCCGTCTTTAAAATAAAATAACCAAGAACTATTCCATAAATAGGATGCTACCTACTGGGGAAAATGTCTATGCATGTAGGCTACATTGTCTTCCGTCCTGGCAGCAGATGGACTGACTGCAGGTGAAAACACTCATAGAATGGAGGTTAGTTATTTCATTAGTGATACTTGAGAAAGTCCCATTTATGCCAAACCAGCAGCGCCCCTAAATAAACAAAACTTTCACAAGAAAATTCCTAAGTCACTTCCTCCATGTGGCCTTCCTCCGATCAACCCCAAAGATCTGTGAGACCTCCTTTATTCTGTATCCCATCATCATCTAAATCCCAAAATTTAATTAAGGATTTTCCAGACTTCTTCTTTAGAATCTTTTCTGAAACAAATGGATTTGTGAGGATCTGGAAGTCATATATAAGCTTTCCTACAGTTATAGACTTTAAATGAAGTTTGGCTTCTATATTATATTGACACCTGTGAATCTGTTGCTTAATATCAATAAAAGCTCCCCAGACTCTCTGAGTGTGATGCTTTTCTTTCCAAAGGCACAGACCTAGGCTTCCTGGTGTCATCCTTCTGTATATAGCTGTGCTCAGGTCAGCGGTGATGGTCAGCAGCCTGCCCGGGGTGAGAGTCTCCCTAAAAGGGACCCCAGAAATTGATCTACCTTTCAAGAGGCTCCATCAGCATCCAGAAACACTGTACCCTATCTCGAAAGGCATCGGTCCTGCTGCTCTGCAAATCAATGTTCTCCAGGCCTCATTTTGGCAGCGTGGGCCCTGGAAGTCTTTCTGTGCTGTACTTCTGTAGCCTTCCTTCTTGTGCACCCGCACTGCAACCTCTGCAACTTCCCCTTACTTGGCGCTGGGATTTCAGGACCTAGGAATTTTCCACGATGTCCTTCTACATGCTTTTCATCGGCACGCCTGGGCTGGCATGTCACACAAGGCTAGCTCCTTCGGCCAACCCCCTCTGCTTAGTCAGTGGCAGCTCCGCAAATGCTGGAGGGATGACTCAATGCACGGGAGTGTGTCCTAAATACTGCATTTGAAAGTGATAGTTTTCCTGAGCTTCTCATGACAATGACTAACCTCTCTGAATGTTTCTTTATGCCTGTGAATAGCTTATCGAAACGGATTAAGCATCCTTTTATGCATGTTCTTAGTAATACTGGCAATATAGTTCTTTTTGTTTGTTATGGAAATAACCCAAATTGGGAAAGGTAGCTTTAAAACTCCCCCGCTAACCAAAGCATGATCAATTGGGGAAAAAATTTTGAATTCTTTTCTTTTTCTTGTGAGAGGCATGGGAAATAATAGGAAAGGGAAAGTGGGGAGCACCACTCATCAAAAAAATATTTTAAGAAATGTGCTGGCTTCTATTTCAGGAAGGTTTACATCAACACTGTTAACAGACAAATGAAGGAAAAGGAAATGTGGATCATTGGTATTGGTACTTTTCAGAAAGGCTGATTGATAATATTTTCTTGTATTTGAGATAATCAAGGACAGAAAGCAATGTCACAGGATGTGAATTACTCCTCGTGACGGTGAGGAAGGTGCCTATTTTCTGTCTGTTGTACAGTATGTCTGGGAAGTCCCTCCCACACTGAGTCCTTGGTCTTTCTTCCTCTGACCCTTTCACATGACTTTGACTCCTTATTGGCAGGGCCTTTTCCTAAGATTCTTTTGCTGATAATCCAGTCATGCTGTTCTCACACAAAGGCGAGTACTAGAAATAGGCATGTCAGGCTATGACACAGCCTTCCTCCTCCTTTGAAGGGGTAATGACCTTATTCAAGATGCTTTTATTAGGTCTCCTCTGCAAGTTACCGGAGAAAAGTCATTGCATTTCATTCACACAACCATGCTGCCACTGCCAGTCTGGGTGGTTCTTCCAAGTCTCGGTCAACCCCCGTTTTACATGGCTGAGGCGAGGTAAGAAGTTGGACAATGAATTGTAATAACCTGGCTGATTTCTTACTTTGATTTAAAAAAAAAACAAAACTAATCATTATTATTTTTTTCTGCCTGTAAAAGTAGTCATTCCGACTGTAGAAAATACAGGGAAAACATAAAGAATAAAATTAAAATCCCACAAAATATCATCGTTATTAAATTTTGGTATTTTTCCTTCTATATCTGAGTTAAGTTATCTTGTCCCACTGGATGGGTGGGACCAACAAAAGAATTTTCTTTTTCTGTTATGGCCAAATCTACTGTTTCAACCTGGGAGGATCTGTCAGTTTTCTCATAGTGTGCATCACAGAGTTTAAAACTACTTGGAAATACAGCCCAAGCTGGCTGTGCTTCTTCACCTGGTACCTGGCAGTCAGGACTAGAAGCTGGTGACACTTCTTTAATTAAAGAACTGAAGGAGGGGAAAAAAAAACAGAAACAAAAACAGAAAAAAAACAAACAAAAAAAACAACTGAAGGAGAAGTCTGAACCAACTTGAACTTCCTCTGCAACCTCAAGGGCACAGGTTTCTTTCGAAAGTATGAAAGCCACTGTCTGTAAGTTATCACCTTTTCTCTCACTTTCTCGTGGTTTCATTGACGTGTGATCAGCAGAGTTCACATCAGGCACCTCTTCAGGCTCAATTATTTCTTCCGCTGTCTCCTGAAGCTCTAAGCAGGGTAACGGGGCCTCCTGCTGCTGCTCCATCTCACCAGCGGATGCTTCTTCCCAGGGACTCGTGGGCGGTGATATGGTGAGAGTGAGGTCAAGGTCAGAATCCTCCTCTGATAACTCGAGGCTGACTTCCTCTCTATTCACAGATAGGCTGGTTTGCTTGGTAAATGCAGAATTAAATGTTTCAAAACTCATGTGTTCGCTGTTTAGACCACTCTTGTCATTCTTTAGTTCTGAAGAGCCATCCGAAGCATTCCTCACTGATGGGATGCAGTCAAGTGAATCTTTTTCTTCCAAGGGATCAGAAGCTGACGATGAGACTACTTCTTCAAGCTGGGACGACTCTACAGTGTCTTCCGAAGAGATGCTGAAGAGACTCTGGCTCGACAGAAAACATTCTTGAGAGAGCTTCATTTCTTCTCTGGGTAACAAATAACTAGAACTTTTAACTAGTGATAATGCCTCTGTTACAAGGCAATTATCAGACGGCGATGGTGAGCCTGCAGCAGCCTGCCCTTTCTGTAATGAACACATTTCTTTAGCAAGTATCTCTCTACTCACTGAGAAGGCACAAAGGTACTTAGCGCCTTGTTGTCCTGACATTGCCAGAGAGGGAACGTCCCTAAGACCCTGTGTCTTTTCAAATGCGGACACAGGATGTCTAAGGCTTGTAGCAGGTGATACTTGTTTAATCAACTCCACATTAAAGGGTGTAGGTTTATCAGCTCTGTTTACAACTTCTGTCTGTATCGGTGCATAGGCATTTTTTTCAAAACTGAATGTAACTCGTTCCAGATTAATCACTACATACTCCGTATCATCCTCCCCTTCCAAGGATGACTGACATTCTTTGATTATAAGGCTGCTATGCTGGATAAAGCCCTGCAAAGCACCTGTTTTTGTTTGCATTTTTGCATGAAAAACATCAACTTTGCTTTCAAGGGTGCTGTACACAGACTTTTGAAAAATCATTGACGGATTGCTGATCCCATCGTAAGTCCTGGCGAATGTGGACTGTGTGACCGTATCATTATAAGATGTCACCTGTGTGCCATCAAGTGGCTCAAAGGTTTTATCTTCAGCAGGAATAGAAGATCCATTAGTTTGGGTACTTCCAATGCTAGAAAGCACCAGATTAGAGGTCTCTAGTTTATCTGATGACTCTTGTTCGGCTTTCCCCCCAATTATCTGAAATGATAAAAGCAAAAGAAATAAATTAATTTAAAAAATCAGGGGCCAAATAGATCTTTTTTTCAAGCATTTACATATGTGAAGAACAGAACAGACAAAGATCAATTTTAGTTTGCTCTGTTCTTTTGAATCTTCATAGGGTAGAGATCAAGCAAATCCCTCTCTTCTTAGGCTTAAAATACCCCCCAAATAGGAATTTGTTTTATCTAAATACACACACACGAGAACTCCAAAACTTTCTTAGTTGCACAGCCTTGTGTTTTTTTTTTTTTTAATGGACTTTTGGGAAGAAAAGTGGCTAGACCACTGGCAATTTAAAGACTTGAAAATGCAGACTGTTTGCTAAATAGCATCACTTAATTCAGAAATGCAGCAGTAGAGGAAAAAGTGCTCAATTAATTTAAATTATTTTTAGTAAGATTAAAAGATAATCTTTAAAGCAAAGAATAACTTATTTTAAACACCAGCTTTCAATTAGACTATAAATGCACTGTCATCTGGAATGTTCCCATGAGGAAACACTAATTATTATCTCTTGTACTCAGAATACACTGATAAGCAGCTTTCCCAAGGTATCAATCTCTATCCTGTTAAATAAAAGTCCCTTACCCCTTAGCTGTCTTCTTAGCTTATAACTGGACATAATCTCTCTCTCAGTTTAATACCTCCCTATTCAACAAAGCAGCAGAAAACACAGTGCAGCTTGCATTAATAAACTCAACTAAAAGGACTGATTTAAACAGTACCAGAAAGGATTTAGCATAAACAGTAACAGAAATACCTCTGGACAATTTTGATAACCTCATAAAAAGGCTGTTTCTTTTCTTCTTCTTTTTAAAGGCTGAAGAATGGTCTTGTTCAGAATATGGTAAAGTGGATTGACCATACAGTTGACCTACACCTGTAGCTCTGGAACACTACGGCCACAGATTTCCTGCCAGATTTTGAAGCAGTCGTGTTGTAAGTCAGGACCTGTGTTTCAAATCTCTTGTTAAAAACATTTCTGCCTTAGTCAAAGAAAGACACTGACCTGAGCAATTGGCAGGGGGGAGCTGAGACTTGGTTTTAAGGGGACACGACTGGCCAGATACAAAGCGTAGAAAACTCTTGATGGCACACTCATTCTGAGAACAGTTCTATGACCCTCCCAATCGTACTGTGGCTGATAATGTTGGGCCATAGTCGTGAATCTCACCATGCCTGTGCTCTTAGTGAAATGAAAACTTTGATAATCCTAGTTTGCCCTAGAATAGGGAGTGGTACAGGATGTGTGTGCACCTTTAAAGTATGGGTACAGTATTCAAGAAGATGACGGAAACATATTTCTAAGTATATGCTATAGAAAGTGTTAGGAATCGTTAATTTTAACATTCTACTTTCTACTTAATACTCTTTCATGTTTGCAAGAAAATCATTCCTAATTGGACATTACTAAAGTAAGTTAATATATATTACCACGACCGAAAATACTTTATAAGAAACTAGTGTGTGTATAAATATATATGTAATAATTAAAATCTGCCTGACTAAACATAAATACTTTCTTATTCTAAGGTAGTGATTTTATGTATCTCTTTGAGAATAAGATGAAATTTATGAACCCCATCCTCAGAAAAAGAACGCATACACACGTAACATATATTTTATGTGTACACATATAAACACACACATATGTGCATATATATACATAAATACATCCACAGAATTAGACACTGAGAAACAGCTAGAGTGTCCAGATCTGAGTCTTGGCCGGACAATTTACTATGTGCCTCCAGGCCATTCTGTACTTCTCCATCCTCAGTCTTCTCACCTATAAGATGGGTGGCACGGTCCTTACCTCACCCGGCCGTGTGAGAATTAACTGAGCTAATGCGAGTGAAGGGCTCAGACCAGTCTCTGGCCCACAGCGTTCCACCAGTCTTCATTCTGATGAAGATGAGCATCTGCAGACACTCACAGACCCTCTGAGGCTCACCCCTGGACCTGCAAATCCCCACGGAAGCCCAGGTACAGAAACTCAATGTTAACACAGGCACTGAAGGTGCCCAAACCCATGTAAAATTATTCTGTAATAAATCTGCTCTGAAAGCTTAAAAAGGCAGGTATTTTGTCAATCCATTTACTTAGAATCTTGATACAACTTTTTAATTTGCTCCAATTAAAATTCGATTATCAGGCTTCCCTGGTGGCGCAGTGGTTAAGAGCCTGCCTGCCGATGCAGGGAATACAGGTTCGTGCCCCAGTACGGGAAGATCCCACATGCCACGGAGCGGCTGGGCCCGTGAGCCGTGGCCGCTGAACCCGCGCATCTGCAGCCTGTGCTCCGCAAAGGAAGAGGCCACAACAGTGAGAGGCCCGCGTACCGCAAAAAAAAAAAAAAAAAAAAAAAAAAAAAAAATTCGATTATCCGTCCTATCAGTTGAGAACAGTGAAATGAAACAAAGTGTATTTTTCATATTTACAAACAGTTATCTGCAGACTATGAGAGGTCTGGCATTTTATTTACTGTCTCAGGGTTTGTTTTCTGTTTTGGTGGTACGCGGGCCTGTCACTGTTGTGGCCTCTCCCGTTGCGGAGCACAGGCTCCGGACGCGCAGCCTCAGCGGCCACGGCTCACGGGCCCAGCCGCTCCGCGGCATGTGGGATCTTCCCAGACCGGGGCACGAACCCGTGTCCCCTGCATCGGCAGGCGGACTCTCAACCACTGCGCCACCAGGGAAGCCCTCAGGATTTGTTTTTAAAAATATTTTTTAATATATTCAATTTTAGTTTCCTTTAAGGTTTATCAAAGATTTTTTATATTTATTATTACTGCATTTGATCCATAAACACTATTATAGGTAAACAGAATAAGTATTATTCACCTCTTTTAAAAGATAATAAGCTCAGAGAACAAGTAATTTGCCCCAAATCATACAACTGAAAAGCTACATAATTATGGTTGGCTCCCAGATCATCTGAGGCCTACGATTTTTTTCCTCCTTTTGTTTCTTCAATCAGGATGGTAGATAAGCTCCACCTGCAGACAATCCAGACTTTGTAAACTAAGTTTCTGGCATTCTAATCCTTTACATAGCTAGAGAATCCACTTTCCTAAAAGAAACCAATGCCTTGTTATGAATGTGATTTTACGTACAAAAAATATTTCTTCAAAAATAACACCAGCATTTACAGTATTCAGCTTTACCTACCTCATTATTACAGGAATAGATGAAATTCTGGCTTTCTGGGGTCTCTGGATGACCTGCTGTTGCAAACATTTCTTTCTGTTCATTCTGCACCCAAAGCTCCAAGCCTCTCACAGGCGGTGGTTTCATGAAAGGAAGCAGGGGGTCAGTGATTGGGAAGGACACTTTGGCAGTAGGACCTCTGGGAGCCTCATTAGTCTCCAACAGAGGGTCTACGGAGCACCTTTCCACACCGGAGGACTCTTCAATTTCACTGAATTCAAACGATTCTAACGTGCTATTTATGCACACGTATTTTGCTGGGTTGCTGTGTTCTACTACTTTTCGGGATGATTGTATGACTTTGTTTTGATTGCTATAAAACAGAGCTACCCACATATGAAGTAAAAGCTTCACTTCTTCCATGGTATCTGGTAAATCAGTATTCCAAGGCCTGAGATTTTAAAGAAAGAAGAAACCAAAATCATTGAAAATGACTATTTTAGTTGATTATCTTATAAGTAAGTGCCTTAATTATTAACCTTAGTTTTTGTGTTCATTTTTATTTTAAAAATTACATGAACATGAAACAATGAGTAAAATAAAAATGAAGTTGATATAACAAATGATTACAGTGAATCTGCTTGGTATTATTCCCAAGTTACTGGATTTTACACACTTCCTTCTCCCTCCCCAGGGTTTAGCACAAGTATCCCTTCTCGCTACATTTATCTCAACAGAAAAGTTCATCCACTTTCATCCAGGGTCACTCCCACTCACCCGTGTAGTGCTCTGACTACAGTCTTCTCCAGGGGGTTGTTGCTATACTTACTTGCCGTCTAAGCTGAACACGTAATCTGCTTCCCATACGAAAGTGACCTTAAAGGAGCCGTCACAGCTGAATACGGCACGAGAGCGGCAGAAGTCCTGCAGGCTGGAGGGCAGCACCCCGCTCCTGCGCCTGAGCGCTGGGGCCTCGGAAAGCTGCTGCAGTGGGGAGGTGACCTGCTGATGCCGAAATGGCATCACTTTCCCCACTGGGGTTCCCGCTTCAGGGCCTTTTGTGCCATTCTTGGCAAACGCAGGGCCTGGGGCCCCTCTCTGCTGTAGATGCTTCTTTGAATGTTCTGCAAGGAGCAGGGCATAGGAATGCTCCACAGCAACGACAGAGCTTTGGCTTGCGTCGGAACTTTCTAGGGTTTCCTCGGGCAGTGCTGACTGGGCTTCTGCAGGGGCCTGAATGCCAGCAACCAAGCTTTCTTCCTCCTGGCTGACCGTGGGGTCTGATGTCAGATTACCCTTATCAGAGGAGGGCTTGGATAACGGTCCACCTTTTTGACTTTTAACTCCTCTATGATATTCATGGTCTGATGTACCACGCAAAGAATGTTCTTTAGAAAGCAAAACATCGTTCTGTGGCAATTCAGAGGAGCAGGGCAAGTTTCTGGGCGCAGAGGATGGTGTGGTAGAGGTAGCAGCGCTTAATGCAAGATCAGCCAACATATTTAGGGCCTGGGAGTCACAGTTGACAATGGAGTTTTCAGGTGGGTCTTCTGGAGCCACTGTGATATTTTCTGGTTGAGCTGTACTTATGCTAATAACATCTTCTCGACCATCTGAAATTTCTGATTGAAGCTGTGAAGAAGTTTCTCCTTTGGCTTCAGCATCAAAGAAAAAAAGACACATAACACTTGATTTCCATAGAATTAATTCTTTGTCATATTCCTATGGTTCAGTGAAAATCAACAGTTAAGTCAACATATTCAAGAAAAACCTCTTGATATGTTGCATAAATTGTATGTTAAATTTTTATTACCAGAGTGAGGTCTTGTCCAACTTCCTGATGTATTATAATGTATTTACCAAGGAACAAGTCTTAAGGAATGTGCATATTAATTTAAAAAGAAATCACCCTTCAAAACTGCATGTACTCAGGCTTCCCTGGTGGCGCAGTGGTTAAGAGTCTGCCTGCCGATGCAGGGCATACGGGTTCGTGCCCCGGTCCAGGAAGATCCCACATGCCACGGAGCGGCTGGGCCCGTGAGCTGTGGCCACTGAGCCTGCGCGTCCGGAGCCTGTGCTCCGCAACGGAAGAGGCCACAACAGTGAGAGGCCCGCGTACCGCAAAAAAACAAAAACAAACAAACAAAAAAAACCTGCATGTACTGACCTACACACAAGGCATACTGCTCAGCTAAAGAAATATACAAAGAGAAAAAAACAAAAACAAGAAAACAAGACTCCTGCCCTCAGAGAGCTTACAATCTCGTGAGAATCTAAGAATTTCTAAGTTTAAAGTGTATATTATAGAAGGTTAATGTACTTTCTTAGAAATCATTTCCCTTGGCAAGTTATTAGAGGAACCACCTAAGTTCAAAATAGAGATGATTTTTAACCGTACTGATGTTTAATTATAATACGTTACGATACAAATAAAAAATGAGAAAAGTAAGAATATTCAGAATCGCCAATTAATTTCAAGTTTTAAAACTTCAGTTTCTGCATTAAAAACATTTCCTCTCTATTCTATCTGCAAAAAAGCAAATCTCCTCATCTACTGATAATTCTCCTTACAGCAGGTACTCAAATCTACCCACTGGCATTCGGTCAGAAAACTAACATTCTCAGGTGGTTTACTTGCCTTCTCAGGACTTTGATTCAGCCTTTTAAAATGTGATTATCATGAAGGACAAAGTTCTCAACAATACTGGGCAGTGAGTCCCTGTAGCAGGTGGCTGGATGGACAGAAAAGCCAACTGTGCTCCTCTTTATAATTAGCAGTAGCAGGTCTGAAATAAATTACTAACCTGTCTGCAAAGCCCAATGACAGTACATTTACAGAGAAAACTCTGGCCTATGAGGTCATCAAACAGAATGACAAGAGTGTGTGTATGGTGAGGAGGGTAAAATTAATCAACCACTGCCCAGTTTTTATTTAAAATATCAAAGCCCAACGGGGTGAGGTACGAGAAAGTGGCCCAAAGAGGGCTGTCTCGTGAACCCTCCGGGTGTACTGGAAACACATTCATTTTAGGATCTGATGTGTTTACTGACACTAAGTTCATTCTATCCTTAAATACTATGGTTCTTACACTGAGTATCACTATGAGGAAGGTCGAATCTAGAGAACACTGTATTGAGTCAAGAAAAAGGGTTCATTTTCATATGTGTCATTTCAGGTAAATCATTTAATAACTGACTTGCTAGAGGTTTTCAATTAATTAAAAATACAATACTGATCATCTATCTCTTTTAAGAAATACAGATAAAATGATGCCAAATAAATTATAAAAAATTAAAGAGTTCAGTAAATAAAAACTATATTGAAAACTTTAAAAAGGACAGAAAACCATTAGTTTCAGTAACAAAATGATTGAGCCTTCTTAAACTCTGATATTTCAAGTAAAAGAAATGAAGTGGATTAGCATGGGTGATTAAGAAATAAAAGAAAAAATTAACACATTATTTAAAAGGTGGTAATCTTAAAATTTTAACTTGGAATGTGGCTGCACAATATATACAGACACTTGCAATACAAATCGCCCTATTTCTGAATACCCATTCTGGAAACTTTTCATTTTCTGGGCTCACTTTTCTGCCAATGCCCAGTTGCACACCTCCTCCCACTAATCGATTAGCCTACAAGTATATAGAAGCCAATTCAGCACAAGGAATTCTAATGACAAGGCTGGGAATACAATGCATTATGTATGTATCTATACTCATCCTGTTTACAAACTAATTGGAAAGACAGGACCAAGACACACCAGATGATTGGAAAATAGTATGAATTAACTCTTTAACGTTCTCAAAAACCCAAAAAAGAAATGGAAAAAAAAGGAGAAATGAGTGCAGATCAGAGCATCAGGAAATGACTCCGGGTGGACTTAGCTGAGCAGAGGGGACTGCACAGGAGTGACAACAGGCGTGGTTCGTGTGGGTGGCACCATGTGCCTGGCAGGGAAGGCACGCATTGGGAAACGGCAGGAGAGAAATGTGCACCCGTGGGTAAGACCACCTCGTAACTGCCTGGGGAGACAAGCAGAGAGTCTGTGTTGGGTATGACTCTCTACAGGCTGTACGGTGATATGACTGAGGAGCTTTCAGAAAAATCTTCAGCCATAAACAACATTAACGAAACTGAGGAAAGGGACTTCCCTGTGGTCCAGTGGTCAAGACTCTGCGCTTCCAATGCAGGCAGTGTGGGTTCGACCCCTGGTCAGGGAACCGAGATCCCACATGCTGCAAGGTGTGGCCGAAAAAATTTTTTTAAACAATGAGGAAAGAAAAAACCAAGCTCATCCATAATACCATCACCCCAACAAAACAAGAGTCTTTCCCTGAATTCCACTAAATTTGAGGCTTTTAAAAAACCTAAAGGTAGATGAGAGAAAGTAGAATCATGAGATTAGACAGAAAACTGATGGAAATACAGAGATATGAGGAAATGAAGGTTTTTCTAAACAAAAAACACCACCACACATACAACACAGTAGGACTCAATACCGAAGATACTGTAAAATGTATAGATTTTGCAGCTTGGTGGAGCTGCACTCTACTCAGAGAGACGGGTGTGAAGAGGGACATGGAGCTGGGAGAAAAGTGAGGTCCGCGGTGATGAGGGAACGTGCCAGCAACGAGGAGGTTCCAGCAGGTGGAACACGGAACCAGCAGTCAGCTGCTGGCTCACAGAAGGAGACTTGGTTATTCACTTCCGCACAAGTAGAAGTAGAAAAGTAAAACTGCTTTTAAAATTAATTTAATGCCTTTTGAAACCAAATGCAGGGGCTTCCCTGGTGGCGCAGTGGCTGAGAGTCCGCCTGCCGATGCAGGGGACACGGGTTCGTGACCCGGTCCGGGAAGATCCCACATGCCGCGGAGCGGCTGGGCCCGTGAGCCACGGCTGCTGAGCCTGCGCGTCTGGAGCCTGTGCTCCGCAACGGGAGAGGCCACAGCAGTGAGAGGCCCACGTACCGAAAAAAAACAAGAAAAAATACAAGTGAAATACAGGATTCGAGATTACTGACTGCTTTGAACCATGTCTTTACAGTTCCCTCTGGACAAACTTATAATATCTTATATAACTGATTATGGTCCAGAAAAATACTGCCAGATGCTACTTGCTTGTGAATTTAGTCATTAAAAAAGGCCATTTATACTTTAACTCTGCTAAACAGTTCATGTTCAGGCTTTCTGCAGAATGAAAAGTAGGGTCTATTTAGTGACGGTATGAATCTTGGCACTTTCTTATTTATTCACAATGGGAAACCAAGTTACTTGTCCTGTCAGTGTCTGAACTAAAGAAGACCACAAGAACGTGACAGATTTCAACTGATCTTATACTGTTTCAATATACTACTTTATAATCTCGATTAGTCTGTATTACGGTGCTGAAATTTACAGGAAGAGGACTTCTTACCAGGTTGTGGCTGCTTTCTGATTCTGGGATTCTGATTGCCTTTTACTATATTTTCCCTCTGTTTTTGTGGAGAATTCTTCACAGGTGGCTCAGCCCTTGGAACAGTTTTGACTGGAGATGTCTCTCGTTTCCTTGCCCTTTTAGCATTCGTTGACCCTGGAACATCTTTAGAAATAGGAGCTTCTTGGTTTTTCCAATCCAATTTGGTTGTCTGTACAAACTGTGCAGTCAGCACTTCAGCACCTTATGCAGAAAAGACACCGTTTTCTAAGGGGTAGGGGGTGCACATATTTATCAGCATAGCTTTCCTTTGATTTGTTTTGGGGGGAAACTTTAATAATGGGGAATAAAATATAAAATTGGGGGTATTTCATTAAAAGATTTTTGAACTTGCTAAGTGTTGGTCTATATCCCTAATTAGGATTAGGAGAAAAATATCAGAGTAATAACTTTATAGAAACAAGGCATGACTTAATTTTTAAAAAAGATTCCATAATCTTTGCTGACTGATGTGGCAGGTAAGGCTGAACATGCTAGTTCACAGCACAGGGTGACGGATAATTCAATTTACACAAAAGCGACACAGCTCCCATAAAGCCATATGGTTAAAACCATGATCACACTGTAGAGAAGAGACTGTAGGTTCACAAAGAGCCATCTTACATATTTTCCTTCACTACACCTAAATATCAAAGCTTTAACACTGCCTGAAAAATCATCTCTTAAGAGAAGACAGAGGAAGGTACATTGAAGAAAGTCCTCTTCTGATTTAACTTCCTATAAATCTATTATAATTGCTCATTTCTCTAACAAAATGCTCAGCTTTACTTCTCGCAGGGAAGGAAGGAAAGAACTAAAGGTGGGGGCACATGAGGAGAAAAAACTATTAACAACCTGCTTGTATCACACGCAGAAAGTGTTTCAATCCTTTAAGAGTTAAAAAAATATGTTAATAAATGTTCCCTGTGAAAACGTTTTCCCCATTGACTATATAAAATAATCACACATGTGAATGTTTGCAAATATTTTAAAATCACGTTATATGGAAAATACTATTTCTAATTGATTGAGAACAGAAAACATATTAAACAGTTTCAGAATGTGATGGTTATTAGTGAAATGTAGAAAAGAGACCAGTTTCATTTTATTCTTTTGAAGGTTAGAAAAATAAACGGTTTTTTAAAAAAGCTTTTAGACTCTCTTAATGTTGTACATTTCCCTGGGTCTAATTATTTTCTTCCCTACTAAACTATCAAAGGCAATAAAGCAGCAGTTTTGTTTTTAGAGTAAGACTTCTGATTTTATACTGGTTACAATTTCTAAAATTTTTAGCATAAAAAAAGGCAAAATATAAGTCAAGCAGGAAAACTGTTAAGACTAAATTAAGAAGAGAAAGAAAATAAGATGAGATGATCAAGACTAGGGGAAGCGTAACATCTGCACGGGCGGGAGGGGAACATCTCTCACAACCTAGGTCCTGCGAGGAAAAGGAGAAACACGAAACAGGTGACCCTGCACGGACTGCCCTGCTTATTTGCATCACTCAATGACATGTTTCTCAAGCTGCATGCAATAACCCATGGGTGTATTATAAAATAAACTTAATGGGCTGCAACCAGAATTCTTTGTTAAATGAAACAGAAGATATCAGATTGTATTACACATAGTTAGGGTAAATGCTTCCTGAAATTTCTGTTTCAGTAATGTATGAATTTGTGTGTACTGGACTACAATATACAATGTATTTCTTTTCTATTTTTTTTTGAGCTTTTGTGGTATTATATTTAGTCATCTTGGCTGGTTTAATCACATCGTTGTTGTTGTTCATTTTTTGGCCACACTCTGTGGCATGTTGTGTCTTAGTTCCCTGACCAGGGATCAAACCCGTGCCCTGTGCACTGGAAGTGTGGAGTTGTAACCACTGTACTGCCAGGGACATCCCTAAAACATATTTCTTATAGTGGATGAAATTAGCACACTTGAGAAACAGTGACAACATATATGTTGAATTATAGGTAATTTATTTAATACCATTAAAATGGTTCATATAGAGAGAAACCCAATATGGTTGGCCTGGAATTTGTGAGGAAATGTAGAGTGTGAGTTGCTGCTTCATACTGCCGTTCTTTCTACCACCCTCCTAAACACACACACACACACACACACACACACAATTTCTCAAACTATAATTGGCCAGAAATAACTACTTGTTAAACCACAGGGTAAAATCTTAATTATCTAGGATCCTGGGGATCCACACACCTCCAGTGTTTCTTCTTTAGGCATCAGAATTTTAAAATTCAAAATACTATAGATAGGGTTGGCAAATTTTTTCTGTGAAGGGCCAGACCTCAGTCACAGCCGCCCACCTGTGCCAGCACAGTGAAGTACAGAGACAACAGGTAATGCCTGAGGGACCCTTTGGCCCAAGTCTGCTCACCTCTTCGCTAAGGGGTCATAGAGCATAAGTTCCCTAGTTTTAAACAAAATACACCACACATAATCTGAGATGACTCTAAGCCAAAATTGTGTTATTTGTCGTGCTCTGTTCACTGAAGTGCATTTGACTAACATTAAATGGCTCTGGACGCTGATTCTCCCTCAGTTTTCAGGGGGCAACAAAACCACTTGAGGAACTGTTTCAATATATATGTCTCGAGGCCACTGGACCTTGTTTCAGTAGGTCGGTAGTAGGATCCAGACGACCACTTTTAAAACACACAAAGGATTAAAAATTCTGCCCCAGGATGCTCTAGTTCTGGGAGAGTCCAGGCACTTTCCCCCCTCTTTAAACACGTTCAGGCTATCACTTATCAGTTTTTGCCATCTGTTCTTAGTGTGCCTGATTTTAGCAGATCCTCTTCTTCCACTCGAATTTGTCCGAGGACAGTTCAGAAACTGAATGACCTTATTTCTTAGACAGGTAAGTAAATAACTGAGTGATGATTTGAGCAGTTTTACAAGTGAAATACAAGCTTTTGGTGGGTGGGCTTTTGTCCTATTTCTTGATTTTCATGTCATCTAGATTAGCGCTTCTCCAACTTTAGCATGCACACAGATCACCTGGAGAGAGCTAACGGACACTGTCAAGCTACAGTCCAGGATGGTCACACAGGAACAGGGTTAACACACAACAGTTATTACTAATTGCTCATCTGAAAATCCATACAGACCATGCTTACCGTTTTCTCTTTTCTGACGGAACTTGAGAGTTGTGCGAGAGTCTGGACGCTTCTTTGCTCCACCACGAGTTCTTCTGGGAAAGGGACGGCACAACTTCACCCTTTTACTCTGTACCACGGGCAGCGTGCCTGCTTTTCTCTTACGCTGAACTCTCAGATTTGATGCGGGACTTAATGGGACCAGAGTTCCCTGCCTTGTTTTAAACATCTCTTCAGAATTCTTTTGTGTTTCTGTTTCTTTTCTTACTTCTGCCGCTGAGTTGTGAAATTCAGCACCTGGAGTCATAACTAAAGAAAATCCAGCATCACAAATTCCATCTGAAATACCTTATTTCTTGGACAGGTAAGTAAATAACTGAGTGATGATTTGAGCAGTTTTACAAGTGAAATACAAGCTTTTGGTGGGTGGGCTTTTGTCCTATTTCTTGATTTTCATGTCATCTAGATTAGCGCTTCTCCAACTTTAGCATGCACACAGATCACCTGGAGAGAGCTAACGGACACTGTCAAGCTACAGTCCAGGATGGTCACACAGGAACAGGGTTAACACACAACAGTTATTACTAATTGCTCATCTGAAAATCCATACAGACCATGCTTACCGTTTTCTCTTTTCTGACGGAACTTGAGAGTTGTGCGAGAGTCTGGACGCTTCTTTGCTCCACCACGAGTTCTTCTGGGAAAGGGACGGCACAACTTCACCCTTTTACTCTGTACCACGGGCAGCGTGCCTGCTTTTCTCTTACGCTGAACTCTCAGATTTGATGCGGGACTTAATGGGACCAGAGTTCCCTGCCTTGTTTTAAACATCTCTTCAGAATTCTTTTGTGTTTCTGTTTCTTTTCTTACTTCTGCCGCTGAGTTGTGAAATTCAGCACCTGGAGTCATAACTAAAGAAAATCCAGCATCACAAATTCCATCTGAAATACCTTATTTCTTGGACAGGTAAGTAAATAACTGAGTGATGATCTGAGCAGTTTTACAAGTGAAATACAAGCTTTTGGTGGGTGGGCTTTTGTCCTATTTCTTGATTTTCATGTTATCTAGATTAGCGCTTCTCCAGCTTTAGCATGCACACAGATCACCTGGAGAGAGCTAACGGACACTGTCAAGCTACAGTCCAGGATGGTCACACAGGAACAGGGTTAACACACAACAGTTATTACTAATTGCTCATCTGAAAATCCATACAGACCATGCTTACCGTTTTCTCTTTTCTGACGGAACTTGAGAGTTGTGCGAGAGTCTGGACGCTTCTTTGCTCCACCACGAGTTCTTCTGGGAAAGGGATGGCACAACTTCACCCTTTTACTCTGTACCACGGGCAGCGTGCCTGCTTTTCTCTTACGCTGAACTCTCAGATTTGATGCGGGACTTAATGGGACCAGAGCTCCCTGCCTTGCTTTAAACATCTCTTCAGAATTCTTTTGTGTTTCTGTTTCTTTTCTTACTTCTGTCGCTGAGTCGTGAAATTCAGCATTTGGAGTCATAACTAAAGAAAATCCAGCGTCACAAATTCCATCTGAAATACATGGAGACTGAGGACAGTCTGCCAATAAGTCTAGTGCAGTAGATACTTCCAAAATGTACCCATTAGGATTTGAAGAATAAGATCTCAACTGAGTTAAAGACTGTAAAGGGCACTTTTCAGCTGGAGGAGTCAAGTCAAAACCACTGGACACTTTGCCAAAGAATGCAGTCTCTTTAATTCCATCCTGAGAAGCAGCAGTCAATGAAGGACTTTTGTCCACCTTGTACAGTTCTTGGAGATTATGCTTTACTAATGTGTTTGGACAGATTCCTTTTTCAGAAAATGATTTCTTTGCTTCCAGCAGGGCACAATTAAGGGCAGGTAAAATAGGTACCACCTTCAATGAGATGTCATCTTCAACTTTCAAGTCTTTCAGCCCTAAAATATATACACATGTATTAAAAACCCAAAGTTCTTGTTTTTTCAAAAACATGCAGGAAAAAACGCTTTAGATTACAAAATTACAGGATGGTTAAATATGATACAGTGTTTCAAATGGTAATCTAAATAGCAATTAATAGAAGACTTATGGATGCACTTAATGAACATATATTATCTCCATATATATGAAAACACGCACACACAGAACCAAAAAAGAGTCACTCAGATGGGATCACCAGGTGAGAATGAAGAAGGCAGGCCCGCCTGCAGCTCCATCTCATCTGACCAGGAGCCCAGCGTGGGCTCAATGCACCGGCATTTAGAGTTGGCAGAATTACTTTTCTATTCTCATCTTCTGCTTTTAAAATGTATCTAATCTGTACCTTATATGACCTACTTCAAATTCTCTTAAGAAGGTAGTCACAGGTGCAAACTTTCAGTTATAGGGTAAATAAGTACTAAAGATGTAATGTACAACATAATAAAAAATAATTAACACTGCTGACGTTACATATGAAATTTAAGAAAGTAAATACTGGGACTTCCCTGGTGGCGCAGTGGTTGAGAATCCACCTGCCTTTGCAGGGTACACGGGTTCGAGCTCTGGTCTGGGAAGATCCCACATGCCATGGAGCAACAAAGCCCGTGCACCACAACTACTGAGCCTGCGCTCTAGAGACTGCGAGCCACAACTACTGAGCTTGCATGCCACAACTACCGAAGCCCGCGTGCCTAGAGCCAGTGCTCTGCAACAATAGAAGCTACCACAATGAGAAGCACGTGCACTGCAATGAAGAGTAGCCCCCGCTAGCCGCAACTAGAGAAAGCCTGCAGCAACGAGGACCCAACGCAGCCAAAGAAGGAAAAAGAAGGGAAATACTAATAGTTCTCATCACAAGGGAAACAATGTTTTTTCTATTTTCTTTAATTTTGTATCTATATGATATGATGGATGTTCACTAGAATTACTGTGGTAGTTGTTTCATAATGTATGTAAGTCAAATCTTTATGCTGGTAAACCCTAAACTTATATAGTGCTGTATGTCAATTATATAATATCTCAATAAAACTGGAAGAAACTAGAGTTACAACACAAACCAGTTGAACTAAAAGAAAGTAAACCCTAAGTAACCCCCAACTCTCATGGTAACTACTGGTATATATTTCATCACTTTCTCTAGCAAATGCAATTTTTTAATATTATGTAACTAGACTGACTAGTCTGTATTTTACTTCCTCTCCCTGGTTCACTCTCTGACTGAAATGCTAATTTTTCAGCAACTCAATAACCTAAAGGAAAAGAGTACAGGAAAAAAGAGAAAAGGTCAGGTCACTGAGAAATAGGTAATAAAATCCTAGAAAATGTAATTTATCAGTAATAAAAAACCCACAGATAATAAAGACCTTTGGTGCCTACTAAACTGAAGTATACCATTCTTTTTAACGAAAAAGTAACTGCAAAATTAAGAAACACCTAGCTGAATACGTTTATACTTGAGCAGGTATCAGGAAAAGAATGGCAAATAAAAATAAATGGGAAAATGTGGCTAGCCATTAAAATAAAAATTCCTTTCTCTGCAGTTCATTTAGATAGTAAAAGGAAAAATAAAACATGACAAAGTTCTTATGTACTGCTAACAGTTCACGATAAAGCAGCAGTTTTCTAGACAACTTCATTATTTCAAGAATTTGGAAAGGCAGAAGTCAGAACGATTTGTAACAGGCTATTATGAAATCTAAGAAAAAGAACTTTTTAAGTCTGCTAAGCGAAGAGTCACTCAATTTAAAACAAATAACCACAGCACTGAACATTTCTGAGTGACCAGAAATAGAAAAGTGTCTTAACGAACTAGAGGAGGCTGTGAGCATTGAACACAACAATCCAATGTTTACTCAAAAAGAAATCCTGTGCTGTTCAGCCCCAAATGGTACAGGAACTAATGTTTCTTATTCAGGTGGTAGTGTACACCTAAAAATAAGAGTAAAGGCAGAGCTCCTGCATACGGAGGGAGGCAGTGTGGGAACAGAGCTGGAAGCCAGCTCAGACTCAGCTGTTTGACCTTGGGCAAGTTTAAGTTTCAGTTTCCTCATCTTTGAAATGGTCACAATAAAAATACCTATTAAGGGCTGTGAAATCAATTGTGCCTAGCAGAATATCAATGTAGTAAATGCTTGAAAAATGCAAGCAGCTATCGCCATTATGTTATTATAACTGGTAATATTTTGCTTATTCCAAACAGGTAATGCCAGTAGTTCTCTGCTTTGAGTAGCTGAATACAATTTAAAAACATCAATTAAAAAATTTTTTTGGATTGGTTGTAGCTTTATAAATACTATATACAAATCATGTTTAAACATACACAGTGTGATTATAAAACAATGAGGAAAATTTCCTCATGTGACAAAAAGAAATGACTCATTTACTTTAATTTATTTATTTGCTCAGCAAGCATTTATTATTTTTTAGGTGCCTGACATTGCTAAGCAGTAGGGATGCAGTAGAATACAAGAAAGGCAGGCATTAAATAATTATAAAAATAAATATTTAAATTATATTGGTGAAAAGCCTAGGGGTCCTCAATGAAGGAAGAAGAGTGGTGATGGGAATAAATAAAGTGATATTTAAACTGACACCTGACAGCTATGGGTAAGTGGCTAGACCAGCACTTCTCCTCCAATTTTATTCATTATCTACCCCCACCAAAGACAGCCTTTCTAGACTTTGTTTCCTAACTGCCCTCTGAAATTCTAATACCACAGATATACTGTATATCTATTTACAGACTGCAGGAGCAATATTTTTTGCCCCTAGCAGGCAATTCCTGGTTCTGGCTTGGGGGGCGATCAACATCATCTGATCAGGGGGAAGGAGACAAGTAGTCCAGACAGAGGGAAGTGCTTCTGTGAGGACCTTAAGTCCTACTGACGGGGAGACTATGATAAAACCAACTCCCAGCTCTTGTTGTTCCATAACAAATGAATCCAGTTTTGGACATGCTGAATGTGAGGACCATCTGAGACATTTAAGTAGAAAGAAATGTCCATAGGCAGGTGGATATCTGAGCATGGAGCAGACAGGAAAGGATAAGCCTACAAAGAAAGGAGATGAAGGATTAACCAGGGAGAGTAAAGGAAGAAAGTTATTTAAGAGAAGAAAAGAGTTACCAGGGTCATATGCTGCTGAGAGTTTAAGATGAGGACTGAAAAATGGCCCACAGGTGCAGTGAACTGCCAGTCCTGGTCCTTACCTGCTGACGGGGATGAATGGAATAAATGCAACCCGTGAAGACCCATCTGCTCCTCTCCAAAACCTACACAGAATGAGAATCAGAAGAAACGTGAGGTTGCTGATCTTATACAATAAAAGTAAACATACTGAAAAACATTTATTCAAAAAGTTGTTCTTACTTGTTTCTGACATTAAGGCTGACGACGTAAGTAAAATGAAAAATTCTCGATCTTCTAAGCATTTGACGATTGCCTTAAACATAAAAGAGCAAGAAAGAAGATTCAATTCCTCTCTCCTTCTCCCTCTACCACATTCTTCAGTGATTTTTAAGCTCATGAAAAGTTAAAGAAAAAAATTCTTGAAATGTCAGTATTTATGGGAATCAGGACAATTTTGTCCCCAGTATCAGAAACTGCAAGCTCCTTAGCATTCAAGTAATCTTGGCCTTGTTATGGCTACATATAATAAATAACTAGAACATCATGGGTTAGTTTTAGGATAGTGTTCAATTACATAACAAATCAATCAGAAACAACGTCTTTCATTTTTTTTCATTGACATGTTGGACATTTCATACTGCTAAGTAGCCGCTCTGTTCCCATTTAGCCACTACAAATTCAAGGTCAATCAGACCTATGATTAACATGTTAAGCTCATTTTAATACAAAACATATCACAGAATCCTGGGACTAGAAAAACTGGAAGATACCATCCATTAAAAGAATCCTTTCTACAGCTTCCTAAGAGATGAGTAATAAAAGGAAATAACATCATTAGGTCCCCTGGTTATAAGAAATGCAGATGAAAATAAATACTTCTATTTTCCCTCTACCACAGTCTTCAGTGGCATCTTCTGTCATTCTAAATCACAGAGATAACAGCTCTTCTTCCCCATTAGTCACCATTTCAAAAGCCTATATACCCTTAACGAAGATAAAATTCAATGTCATACAATAATTTCTCAGTTAAAAAAACAGAATAAAAGATACCACTTTATAAAGTGATAAAACATACTTCAAAAATTGACAGGTCATAAGCCTACAAATATGATAAATCAATAAATTATTCAACAACTCAAGTATGAAAAAAAGACTTCTTTTCTAATTATTTATTGGAACTAATTATGAGACTGAAACTTCACCCACAGGAACAATCACTATTGTGAGTCTCCAAACATTTCTATCACAGCCCCTATGCATTGGTTGGTTTACATTTTTGTCTCCTATAGTCTTGTAAGTTCCTTGATGGCAGGGACAATTTGTCTTTTTGCTTCTGGCACACAGTAAGCACTCAAGAAAGAATTACTGAATAAATGTATCAACAGTTATATATACCCATATCTTTGGTATTTATCAGCAAACAGATGTAATTCTTGTTTTATCTTTTTATCGGTGTAAAGAGTAAAAGTGACAATAATTAGCTACATTATTCTGAATTTTAGTTTTGTAATATAGATGAAAGTAAAATCCTATATCTGCTTAAAACTGTACATTTCTTTATTCCAAAATATGTGCACGTAAAACAAATATGTAGTGTATCTTATTAGTCTCTCAAATTATGCGCTGAAAGGGCTATATAAAATTCCTATTTTAACCTCTGTGGGGAAAAAAATCATAGAATCTTTGAAATATCTACTTCTAGCCTTTTCCATTCACACACAGAAAAATCCAGCCATACATGTCTTTACCACCTTTTAAAGAAGAGACCTTCCTCAGTACTGTTCTTGAAGTCCAGTGTTGTAGGTACAAGGGACATTTACTGCTCGTCCACTATACACCAGGCACCAAGGTGTCAAAGATGCTTAAGACATGATACCTACCCTCAAGGAGCTCGATGTCTAGGTAGGGAGACCGATATGTAAAGATTATTCATTATAAAATGAGGCAGGAAAAGCAGCCTGGAGCACTGAGAGCGAAGGACCTTATGTGATAAGTAATTTCTGTTAAGTAATTAACACACAAACTGTGAAGTAAAGCTGGGCACCGAGTCTCCTGAGTTCAATACCAGAAGCACTCACAAGTAGACCCTTCACTAATGCATTTTCTCAAAGTATCTTTGACCTTCCTTCCTTTGAATTTCCAAATATAAAATGAACTACACTACTTCGAAAACACATAGCCTGTAGCCCCCGTCGATACTCAGTGGTCACCTGCTCAGCATCCTGTGTCAGCCACTGCACCTCCTTACTGCAGAATGGGGGCCCTGACCTCGCACCCAGCTCTGGAAGGTGGGCTCTGAGTGGCCTGAACTAATCAGTGCGGGCCATTCCCTTTCTAGTTGCTGCTGAGAGACATGCAGATGATGGAACTGGTCTAAGGACAGAAGCCATGGTTTGGAGGACGGGTTCTCTCTGGATGCAAAAAGGAAGCACGCAGCCCTGACTGGCAGCCTAGGACAGAACTATTGCACAGAGGAGGGAGAAGCTGAAAGAAAAAGAGTCCTGAGCAAACAGCACTTGAACTTGCTTTACCATCTAAAACTCAAAAGTAAGCCTATCAAAACTCTTTATTGTTTAAGCCAGTCTGAATTTCTGTTACATGCAACTCAAGCATCTTACCTGACACTTCCCCCAAGGCAGCTCACCTATCTATTCTGTTAATTTACCGGTTTCATACTGTCTACTATGGGGATAAGTCCGTTGTGCCACTAAAGGGCTGAGCAGACTTGTTTGCTCACTTCCACCATGCACACTGTTTCCTTTGGGATGTTTGGGAATCACTCACTGTAAGGTCAGCATCTACTCCTATCCTCAGACCGAGGAGCCCTGGTTAACACAGTGGAGAGGTCTTTGGATGTTACATATTTCTCAGTAGAATCGTGCTTTTCTACGCTATGAAAGCAATAGAAGCAGCAACTTTTTCTTCTTTATACACCTATGTGTTGACAAGGGTCACTTTTAAAGAAATATCCCACAAATCAATCTCCTTTGATTAATGCAGAAATACTAGGGATCAACTCAATTCTTCCATCATAAAACAAAAACAACAACAAAAAAGGATTTGAGAAAAACTGTCCTCCTATACTTAAAACCAGGAGTATGAACTGACTAGTGAGACACAGAAAAAGTAAACTAAGATACAAAGGGGATGAACATGTTAGCCAATACATATCATGTCAATAAATATTAAATGATAAATATCCTCTTAAGGGAATTTCCTGGCGGTCCAGTGGTTAGGACTTGGCACTTTCATTGTTGTGGGCCCGGGTTTGACCCCTGGTCAGGGAACTAAGATCCTACAAGCTGTGTGGCGTGACCAAAAAAAAAAAAAAAAAAAAATCCTTTTGAGCAAGCTAAAACAATTCAATCTAGGCAGAGCCAACTAATAAACAGATATCAATTTCTCAATTTAAGGAAAACATAATAATAATATTTTAAACTGATGATTCTTACCAATTGCTCCCTTTTAATGTACTCTGTTAGTTTATCTACTTTTTCCCCTTGTTTGTTGGACAGTTTCACCTCATACATATTGAAGCACATATCTTGGCAACAGACTGTGGAGAAAATCAGAAACACAGAACATTTCCTATTTTAAAATGCTATTGTGAAAAATCCCGTTTCTCCCTAGACCCACCGTGTGGCTGACATGGTTGGTCTTGGTGCTCCGGCCTGGTGTCAGGCCTGAGCCTCTGAGGTGGGAGAGCCGAGTTCAGGACACTGGACCACCAGAGACCACCCGGCTCCATGTAACATCAACCGGCAAGAGCTCTCCCAGAGATCTCTGTCTCAACGCTAAGATCCAGCTCCACCCAATGGCCAGCAAACTCCAGGGCTGGACGCCCCACGCCAAACAACCAGCAAGACAGGAACACAACCCCACCCATTAGCAGAGAGGCTACCTAAAATCATACTAAATTCAGAGACACCCCAAAACACACCACTGGACGCAGCCCTGCCCACCAGAAAGACAAGATCCAGCCCCACCCACCAGAACACAGGCATCAGTCCTCTCCGCCAGGAAGGCTACACAAGCCACTGAACCAACCTTACCCACTGGGGGCAGACACCAAAAACAAAGGGAACTACGAACCTGCAGCCTGCGAAAAGGAGATCCCAAACACAGTAAGTTAAGCACAATGGGAAAACAGAGAAATATGTAGCAGATGAAGGAGCAAGGTAACAAACCATCAGACCAAACGAAGAGGAAATAGGCAGTCTACCTGAAAAAGAATTCAGAGTAATGATAGGAAAGATGATCCAAAATCTTGGAAATAGGATGGAGAAAATACAAGAAACGTTTAACAAGGACCTAGAAGAACTAAAGAGCAAACAAACAATGACGAACAACACAATAAATGAAAATAAAAATTCTCAGGAAGGAAGCAATAGCAGAATAACTGAGGCAGAAGAATGGATAAGTGACCGGGAAGATAAAACAGTGGAAGTAACTACCGCAGAGCAAAATAGAGAAAAAAGAATGAAAAGAACTGAGGACAGTCTCAGAGGCCTCTGGGACAACATTAAAAGCACCAATGTTTGAATTATAAGGATCCCAGAAGAAGAAGAGAAAAAGAAAGGGTCTGAGAAAATATTTGAAGAGATTATAGTTGAAAACTTCCCTAACATGGGAAAAGAAACAGCCAGTCAGGTCCAGGAAGTGCAGAGAGTCCCATACAGGATAAATCCAAGGAGAAACATGCCAAGACACATATTACTCAAACTATCAAAAATTAAATACAAAGAAAAAAATCCTAAAAGCAGCAAGGGAAAAGCAACAAATAACACACAAGGGAATCCCCGTAAGGTTAACAGCTGATCATTCAGCAGAAACTCTGCAGGCCAGAAGGGAGTGGCAGGACATATCTAAAGTGATGAAAGGGAAAAACCTACAACCAAGATTACTCGACCAGCAAGGATCTCATTCAGGTTCGATGGAGAAATTAAAACCTTTACAGACAAGCAAAAGCTAAGAGAATTCAGCACCACCAAACCAGCTTTACAACAAATGCTAAAGGAACTTCTCTAGGCAGGGAACACAAGAGAAGGAAAACACCTACAAAAACAAACCCAAAACAATTAAGAAAATGGTACTAGGAACATACATAGCGATAATTACCTTAACTGTAAATGGATTAAATGCTCCAACAAAAAGACATGGCCTGGCTGAAGGGATACAAAAACAAGACCTGTGTACATGCTGTCTACAAGAGACCCACTTCAGACCCAGGGACACATACAGACTGAAAGTGAGGGGATGGAAAAAGATACTCCATGCAAATGGAAATTGAAAGAAAGCTGGAGCAGCAATTCTCATATCAGACAAAATAAACTTTAAAACAAAGACTATTACAAGAGACAAAGAAGGACACCACATAATGATCAAGGGATCAATCCAAGAAGATATAACAACTGTAAATATTATGCATCTGACATAGGAGCACCTCAGTACACAAGACAAATGCTAACAGCCATAAAAGGGGAAATCCATAGTAACACAATAATAGTAGGGGACTTTAACACTCCACTTTCACCAACAGACAAATCATCTAAAATGAAAATAAATGAGGAAACACAAGCTTTAAATAACACCTTAAACAAGATGGACTTCACTGATATTTATAGGACATTCCATCCAACAACAACAGAATACACTTTCTTCTCAAGTGCTCACGGAACATTCCCCAGGATACATCATATCTTGGGTCACAAATCAAGCCTTGGGAAATTGAAGAAAATTGAAATCGTATCCAGTATCTTTTCTGACCACAACTTTATGAGACTAGATATCAATTACAGGGAAAAAAACTGTAAAAAATACAAACACATGGAGGCTAAACAACACGCTACTAAATAACCAAGAAATCACTGAAGAAATCAAAGAGGAAATAAAAAAATACCTAGAGACAAACGACAATGAAAACACGACCCAAAACCTATGGGATGCAGCAAAAGTTCTAAGAGGGAAGTTTACAGCACTACAATCCTACCTCAAGAGACAAGACAAATCTCAAATAAACAACCTAACCTTACACCTAAAGCAATTAGAGAAAGAAGAACAAAAAAACCCCCAAAGTTAGCAGGTGGAAAGAAATCATAAAGATCAGATCAGAAATAAATGAAAAAGAAATGAAGGAAACAATAGCAAAGATCAATCAAACTAAAAGCTGGTTCTTTGAGAAGATAAACAAAATTGATAAACCATTAGCCAGACTCATCAAGAAAAAAAGGGAGAAGACTCAAATCAACAGAATTAGAAATGAAAGAAGGAGAAGTAACAACTGACACTGCAGAAATACAAAGGATCATAAGAGACTACTGCAAGCAACTATATGCCAATAAAATGGACAACCTGGAAGAAATGGACAAGTTCTCAGAAAAGCACAACCTTCCGAGACTGAACCAGGAAGAAACAGAAAATATAAACAGACCAATCACAAGCAGTGAAATTGAAACTGTGATTAAAATTCTTCCAACAAACAAAAGGCCAGGACCGGATGGCTTCACAGGCAAATTCTATCAAACATTTAGAGAAGAGCTAACACCTATCCTTCTCAAACTCTTCCAAATTATAGCAGAGGGAGGAACACTGCCAACCTCATTCTACGAGGCCACCACCATCCTGATACCAAAACCAGACAAAGATGTCACAAAGAAAGAAAACCACAGGCCAATATCACTAATGAACATAGATGCAAAAATCCTCAACAAAATACTAGCAAACAGAATCCAAGAACACATTAAAAGGATCATACACCATGATCAAGTGGGGTTTATCCCAGGAATGCAAGGATTCTTCAATATACGCAAATCAATCAATGTGATACACCATATTAACAAATTGGAGGATAAAAACCATATGATGATCTCAATGGATGCAGAAAAAGCTTTTGAGAAAATTCAGCACCCATTTACGATATAAACTCTCCAGAAAGTAGGTAGAGGGGGAACCTCCCAAGAACTGAATCACAGAGCTACTCTACACCTTTCACAAAAGACCCTTTTAAGAAGTACTTAAGGGAAAACAGAAGTAAGAGGGCGAGAGAGAGAGTGCACATGCACGCGTGCATGTGTGTATGAAAGAGAGGGTGGAGAAGAACTGGAACAGAGCTCAGGACATGCAGTGTACCATGACATCTGAACAGACCTTTGTGCTCCACGTAATTCTGTTTTCTAAAAGCAGCTTCTGGTAGTCTGTTTTTCAAAGACGACACTTTCATTACATACTTAAACTCTAGTTCGTGTGGTCTAAAAAACAAAATAACAATATCATGTAATGTAATAAACACTGAAACTACAGCTTCATAAGTTTTGGCTTTCTAATATAAAGCAAACAAAAATATTATAACCACAAAAAATTCTTAAATCTATAAACGCCAGATCAAATAATGTACATATTCATAAATATTATAGATTTTTGAGTATGTGACCTCATAAACCATGGTCTGCAAATGTGTTCCCATTTTCTGAATGCATGCATTTCTGTTATAACCAAAATATCCAGACATGTGGAAGAATTATGCATATTGGAACGAGAATCTTCTAGAAATTACACTACGTAAGAACTTTTGATAATATGGGACTGCTGACCATGCAGTGCCACAGGATGAACCGCAGCCAGACTTGCATCATTTCCCCTGACTACCTTTTCCTTCTTTAAAACTCATTTTTAAATACTTGCAGACTTACAGATGCCTCCTTTCCCCCCAAATACTTCTTAATGTGTACCCTTAAGAAAAATATTTCCTTATATAACCACAAAACAATTAGCAAAAATCAACAAATTAACAATGATACAGGACAATTTTTTAACCTACAGACCTCATTCAAATGTTGCCAACTGTCTCACTAAGGTCCCTTGTAACAAAAGAAGGTACTTTTTTCTGGTTCAGGATCCAATCCAGGATGCCACATTGCATTTACGTATGTCTCTTTAGTCTCCTTCAGTCTGCAACAATCTCTGAGTCTTTATCTTCAGTGACCTTGATATTTTTGAATAATATAGACCATTTATTTTGCAGAATGTCCCTCAATCTGGGCATGTCTAACCTTTCTTCCTGATTAGATTGGCAGGAGCACCACAGACTGATATCGTGTTATTCTCTGTGCATCGTATCAGGAAGCACATGATGTTTATTCCTCTCCTGGTGACATTAACTTAACCACTTAGTTAAGATGGTCTCTGTAGCTTCTTCCATTGTAAAGTCTTTATTTTTTCCTTTGCGAGATATGTAAATACCATCAAACTTTCACCTACTACATCAAGCCTCCACTGATTATTATGATGTTGCCAAAATGTGATTTCCAAATTCCATCGCTCTTTCTATACCTATTAGTTGCACTCTACAGTGAGAAAGAACTTTCCCTTCTCTCCCATTTATTTATTCACAGAATCCTTAATTTATTCTATGGGCTATAAATTCCCTCTCTCTTCTTAAAAAAGGCCAGTAGAAAGTAAATGATTTCTAATAGCACGCCAGTTTTCATTTTATTTTTCAATTAAAGCATGTCTAACTTTCAACAGTTTTGGGTGCAAACTAAGAATAGATTAAACAAAAAGATATCACAAGATGCCCTTCACAGTTCTCTCTGCAGAAGCAAGTACTGTAATTCATCATAATGTAAATACATGTAAAGGCTACTCTAATACTAGTCTAGGAAAATCGTGTGAAAATTAAAAAGCTAGATACTGCAAACCTTATAAAGATTCTAATAGAATTCAGTGGCTAGAATCTGTTGCATCTGTTATCTAGGCAAGTCCAAGTTGTTTCTTGGGGAAAGTCAAACTTCTAGCATCAAGTAAATTAATTTAGCCTGAGAGATCATTTTCCCATAAATGGATTAAGATACTAAAATATAAAAACTGATTTGTCAAAGATTATAAAACTAACTTATTTCAAGGCAACGGTCAGATTTATATCTGAATTTAGGTCTCCTGTGTCATGGCCCTGTGCTCTATACATCTCCCCAGGAGTAATCTAAAACCAAGTACAGTTGCTGTATTTCACACCAGTGCCAACAAGCAAGACCTCAAAATGAGAATCAAAAAATTATACAAGCATCAGTAAAGGCACTTATTCAATACTTACAGTTGTTTTGGAACCAATGTGCCGTAAGAGGACCAAAGGGTTATATCACACATCAGACAGCCTTGAATAATTAATTTCCCTTTCCATGGATAGATGAGAACTGTGAGAAATGAGGGTAAGAAAGAAACTGATTATTTTATTTATGAACAAAACATTTACTTAAAGAAACAGCTAAAAGAACCAATTAAATAATTTCTTACCATCTTCTTTGAGTTCAAGTCTAGGGGGAAAAAAAAGAAGCATATTTTATAAGAGCAAAGGAAAGAAATCCAGTAAAACAAAGTATGTACATAATTACTTACTTGCTTTTATGATTATGAGCTGGTGCTGCCATCTTTTTAGGTTCCCTGTACTGAAAAGCTACAATCACATAAGGACAGATCTGTCTGGGTCGCTCAATAACAGTGCTGCCTGAAAGTTCATAGAGGTAATACCGAAAGAAGCAAAATAAGTATTATCAGGGTAATACTACAGAATTCCACGTGCATCAAGTTTATTTCAACCCTACCCAACCCCAAAATTTAACTCCTTAGATTTAGAAATGATTTATTCCCAGGTGACTATACCTGATTCAGTTCAAAGGTGCGAAACTGACTTGTCTTGTGAGAAAACTTGTTAGTACTTACAGCCACGTGGCAATCATAGCCAGAAGATGGGCTGGTATAGTTAGTTGTATAATTCTCAGACACAAACTTGACTCTTCCCTAGAATGAAAATATTAAGACTAATCAAATGTTTTCAAATAGCAATAATCTGACTCTAGGATTTATTTAAAAGTAGCCTAATAAAGAACATATACACATGTTTGCTGTCAAGGTCCCGCCTCTTCATCAACAGGACCACCAAAGGCAATACTAAGAAGACAAATAATATAAATGGTACTTCAGTGAGCAATCAAAACCTGTATTCTCTCCCCATCAAACAGCTTATGATGTTGGGCAGGGCTGGCTTCTAAGCAGTAAAGTAAGGAAGACTGAGAGCACATAGGCAAAAACTAAACAGCAGTATCCACCAGACAGGGTGGGATACGGGGGCACGAAACCAATGGCGAGGCACAATCTGACATAAGAAAAAATGTTTGTTACCTGAGCTGACAGGCACGTTGTCTGCGGCAGAACTACAGCACTTATCACAGAGCAGGAGAGGGAAGAGTAAGGGAGGGAAGCAGTGACTATGAGCCCATGCAATGCTACTTTCCCTCCAGTTCTTGGGGACAAGTTTTGGAATATGAAGAGTTCACACTCTTAAAAAAATCAGTAGTGTTACGTTTATAACCAAAGAACTTAAGATAGTAGGAAAGCTAAAACAAAAGCAAAACCAAAACGAGACCACAGAATATGTCCTCAAAAAGCCCCCCAACCTCTAAAATTAGAGTTTTCCTACTATTTGAGTGAAAATTCTAATTGCGTGATTCATTTATACTGGACTATTTAAGGGCATTTAAAAATTTCTGAGATCATCAGTTGCAGGTTCCCCATGAAACTGTGAACAAGGTCTCAATGTTTTAGGGGTTAAAAAAATATATAAAGGTTTCTCATTTTGACAACTTAAATCAATGAATGTTGCTTTCTAAATTCATCTCTTATAACTGAAATCACACTGCTTTATAAGCAGCTACTCGTTTTCTGTTATTTACTATTTAAAAAGTGGCATTGTGGGACAGGGTGAGAGGAAAGCTTTTCACTGAATACCTGTTGTATTATTTTGAAGCTTTTTTTAAAAAAACATATTCATAGATCATCTATAAAATGAATTTAAAAAAAGCTTTGTCCGTAAAGGAAAGCAAAAAGCAGTTATTTTCTCTGACTTTAGATAGCTGTCTTTGGCAAGGACTATGTGTAGCAAATGATCTGCAAAGAACATTATCACAGACTGATAATCTTTCATTTTTAAAAGAAAAATTACATAGAAGCACATTTAGTCTTTACCTTAATTAGATTAAAAATTACAACATAACCAGACTTCCCATGATACCAAGGTCTTGCATGAAGATAGTCTGAGTATTTGGAAATGTATACACCTATAAAAGTATAAAAACAGATTAATTTACACTTTAAAAAGATTATTTACACATGGGTTACCTTTAACTGAACAAGACAACACAAAAGACAAATAAATGCTAACATTAAAAAACTATTTTGAAACTGCTTACCTTTTAAAAACTATTTGAGATATTCTAAAGGTATGGAAACATTAGAGCTAAGATACAATACATCTGTTCGACAACCAATTTTCTATTTGGGTATGGTAAGTGAAAAGGGATAAGAGTATCACATGTTTGGAAAAGTCTTCGTGAGTCTGTTTTTTCTCCATGCAATCATTCAGTGAAAAGGCCTATAGTAATCTGATTCTCAAGTCATTTTTTGCAAAACATCTCAGTAAGTACTCATATTTAAGAATGTGTGCTGAGGTCTACTACACTGCAGCTGTGTGCCAGGCAGCAGTGCCACAAAGGGAAATACAACGAGGTCCTGCCTTCAAGCAGCTTATTCTGCTGGGCTGTGAATTCCAGGGAGGCGGGGGTTATATCTGTTTTGTTCACCACTGTAGCCACATCACAGCCCACTGCAGCTTAAGAGAGAAGTGAGTCTCAAGAGGGGAGAGACTCCTTTAAGTTACGACAGGAGAAGAGGATCCCCACCCGGCAGCAGCAGTGAGAATAAGGAGGAAAGGACACATTTCAGAGATATTCCTGAAGTATCTCTTTTGAAACATAAAAGACAATGGTGAGGACATGGATATAGCAGACAGAGCAATAAACTTGTGGCCAGGAGATTGGGTTCCAGTTCCAGGTTTTTCACTTACTGCTAATAATAACCATGTGACTGAGGAGTATGTCACTTAAGCGGGCAAGGTGGGCATGAGTATAGATACATAAATCACAGGGTTCTCAGGAAGATTTAAAAAGATCCATAAACTTTTAAAACTGTAATACACTACAGTAATATAAAGGATTACTTTCATACACAGAACTATCCATTTCTATTTGAGCCCAAAACTATAGAACACACACAGGCAGTAGTGCTATTTTATTATTACCCCCAGTACATGTGATGAAGAAGATTGTGTATTTATAGGAGCAATCCAGCCTCTATCTACTCCACCACCCTACTGAAGCCAGCCTCTCAAACATCAACAATAAACTCATGTGACTGCAGTAAAGCGCAAAAATGGCCTTAATTTTTAGAGATGTAAGCTGAGGTGTTTGCTTGTAATTCACTTTCACAATTTTCAGAAAAAAAAACTTTTTTAAACAAATGAAGAGAATAATGCAAAACATTATCTGTTAAACGTAGGTGATAGGTATATTATACTATGCTCTCTACTTTTTCTATGTTAGCATTTTTCATAATGAAAAGAAGGGGGGGGGTTAAAAAGAGTAGGGGAGAAGGAAAAAAAGGTTTTAGGTAAACTGTTATTGGGGTTATGAACTTATCCCCTTTCATGTCCTTTAGAAGAGCTGAATGTAAGTTTAAAAAAACACTTGTTTTACACAGAGTTACCATATGAGCCAGCAATTCCACTCCTAGGTATAAACCCAACAGAAATGAAAAAACATGTCCACATAAAGACCTGGACAAGAACGTACATAGTACCATTTTTTTATAATAGCCAAAAAGTAGAAACAACCAAATGTCCATCAAGTGCTGAATGGATAAAGAAAATGCGGTACAGTGGAATATTATTCAGTCAAAAAAGGAATGAAGTATATGCTACAACATGGATGAATCTCAAAAACACTAAGCTAAGTAAAAAAGTTAGTCACAAAAGGTCATATACGATCCCATCTACATGGAATGTCTGGAATAGGCCAATCCATAGGGGCAAAAAGTAGAGTACTGATTGCTTAGGCTGGTGGGAGTGGGGAGTGACTGATGAAAATGGTCTAAAATTGATTGTGCTGATGGCTGCATATTCATTTTAGTGAATATGCTAAAAAAAAAATTGTATACTTTAAACAGGTGAAACGAATGGTATGTGAATGTTATCTCAATAAAGTTGTTATTTAAAAGAAATGGTCAGCAGGAATGTAGCCATGGAGCCCAGTAATCCTTCTCAGTGCTGATCTCCAACTTCTGTAGCATCTGACACTGCTAACACCCCTCCTTACAGCCTTCTGTTCTCTGTGAAACTCCACCTCCTGATTCTTCATCCCCTGGACTGCTCTCAACTCCCTCTTCCTAGCCTTGCCCCGTGGCCCCATCCCTTGCTCCCATAACCACCTGAAAGTTCTGCTCTTGCCATCTTTGCTGCCCCATGTAACAATGTTTTTGGCTTCAGCTAACACCCACCCGCTGCCACCTTGAACCCCAACCTCCAGTTCTAATCCCTTTTCCAACTATTTTTACCACCAGCAGGACAGCTTTCAGAAACACTTATGACCACCTCATTATTTCTCAAATTTAGCTCACTGAAGTAGTAGTGTTCATTTAGGTGTAAGCTCCAAGCTAAGCACTTGACACAGTCTCATGTAATCCTCACAGCAAATCTAGATGATAGTTTCATCTATTTTACAGATGAGGAAAGTGAAGCTTAAAGAAATTAGTGCTAATCCACATTCTTGACAGTAAGATTACCTTTCTCTTTTAACTCAACAGCTTCCCTACAATTTCCTCTCCTCCGTGTCTCTCTTCTACTGACAATATCAGTGCAGTGTAAGTTACCTTACATTTGATTCTTTGTTACTCCTCACATTCCACAGTTGCCAAGGTGCGTCAGTTCCCTCTATTATGTGTTCCTACTGCCATTATGATAATTCAGAAGAAATCCTCACTAGCCCCAGATGGCTGCACTGAACTCTTGGCACTGAAAGATACCTTCAGTACCTTTTCTAGTCCAACCATCCTTTTAAAAAAGATAACTCCTATTAGAAAACCTTAAGTCTTAGACTCAAAGCTCATTTATATGTTTAAAGGTCTGCTTCCAAAGATCACTATTTATCATCAATGAAACTAGCATTTAACATAGGTATCTTATGTAACTAACTAAACCCCACTTCACCTTGTAAAAGAGATTCCTTTTCCTTACAGACGTACCTTTCCCTGGGTCACCCAGAGTGCTGATAGCACTGCTGCCAACACAGAGTCCACGCTGACATACCAACTTTGCCTTAAACAAAAGATCGTACTTTGCTTATCATATCGTTCTTGGGAGGGTCCATGAAATAACTCTATAATCTATATACAGACTTTCAATACAGAATCTGTACGTTCTATGCATTCATGGCACAAAGCAAGCTTACGTAAGGCAATTGTGTTTTAGTTAATATTAACAGCTCAAACTTTTTCGTGAAATTTTATTATTTCTGTTAACAAAAATGTCACCGGCAAAACCAAATTAAACAAGCTCACAGATAAGTCCTCTCTTGAAGATTTCTTTTTCAATTACAGCTTGGGAATCACTAAATTTGAAAATGTCTTCTCCGCAAATGCTTTTTTTTTTAGTATGAATCCATAACATATCTTATTTGGAAGTTAAACAAACTCTCTAGTATTACTATATAATCCATAAGTTATATGGTAATGTTAATTATTCTTTAGCAAATCTATCCCTGTTCTTTAAAAATCATGACCTCAACCGAAATACTACCTTGGAATTACTTTAAGTTGGATTATAGATCTCTAGCATTGCTGAACTGTATCTAGAAGCCACACACATCTCTGGAGACATACCTGCACACAGTAGTCTCCTTCTCCACAATTTAGGTACAACCAACAATATGGATGTTCAATTTTCAAAATAAGGCATGAAACAATTCCAAGTAACTAGAATGCTGAACGTGTTCATCTTGTCCCCAAAATCATGTAATTTAAACTTGAAAAACCTCCACAAGAAATAGAAAATATCTATCTAAACGATGATCGAGAATAGAAAATATCCATTCACTCCATTAAAAGTCATTATTAATACTTAAGGAATCTGTATTAATCAAAATCTCACCACGAGCTTACAAATGTATTCAAGATAAAACTAAAGAAAACCTATGGAAAGTTGTAGAAATCCAATCTCTTTCATGACAAGCTTTCACTGTCATTTACATTGCCACCAAACTAACAAAAAAGACTGATGAACTGGTAATCTTACAAACTTTATAGACCTAAAATACCAATATTTAACTTTAATGATATAATTAATTTTGTACATTAACATCACAAAATTACTTTTCTACGATCGAATTCCCTTACCTGATTTTCAGTTTCAAACAGAAGAAACCCGTAAGTTTCTTGAAGTTCTTCGTGAGTACAGTTACTTGCTTTTTTTTCTTGGTAAAGAGTTTTGTACCGTATAAGGGGAGAATAATCAAATGTTATAAACATGTTATTTTGCCTTGAAAATTAACTTTTAAAAATGCATCATCTGAATTCCTCCTGCTAAAAGACTAATGAAATTTATTATTTTTCTATTCCCTAGAATATATTATAATTACCTTTCAAGTGACTATTTCCAAGGATCTTTTATTTCAGCTGAAATGGGATAGCTAAAAAGAACTAGGCTTATATATCAAAAATAATGGGTCTCTTTCTTTAAAACTAAAATAAAACAGACACAGTGTGTACCAAGCACCTCACCTCATTTAAGAAAATGTCACTTTTCACCAGTCACTTGACTGTACTGAAAACCATGCTCAGATGCAGAGTCCAAGTAAGAAGTATGGAGAATTGAAACTGCCCTCTGGAAGAGAGAGTCTGAACTCAAGGACACTGTCTCAAAAACTGCAAAACACAAACAAAAATAATGCAACTGTTTAAGATAACCAAAGGATGGGGAAAAGTGGCACACTAAATATCACTGAATACTGATACAGGAAATATATCATCTATGATAATAGGAAATAATCATCTATTTCCTTCCTGTATAATTAAGACATTTACAATGTGTTTTGGCTACCATATCTGGACTATCTTAAAAGATCTCACATGTGAAAATAACCTAAATGGATTATAGCTGAGGGTGAATGACTTTTAATGCAAGAATAAATCCCTTTTGGTTTCAAGCTGGGCGCTGTAGCCACACTGGGTAAAAGCAGATGCAACTGTAGTGTCAAGTTGGTGGTCAGCAACTGCTTAGACCAATGCTTCTCATTCTTAAATTTTTTTAAACCTAAGCCACATTTTGATAAACTTACCCTTCCTGTCTTCTCACCAAATCCCCAAGGAAGTCTGTTAGGTTCCTTGGAAGGAGCCTACTACTGCACACTCAGCAAACACATTAGAAATCATGTTTCTTTGGGGCTTCCTCACCAGCCTGTACATGTCTATTAAAATTTACTTCTTATGGGCTGTATTATAAAATCATCATTTTACAAAAATAAAACTTTATTACTTTTCTTGAAAGTGCTTTCTTCAAACCATACCCATGTGTTATCCCAAAGATGCTGGTATACCCCTCCCATGAGAGGCATGCTTCCTAATTGAGAACTACTGACTCAATCCAGTAATTCTCTTGATTGAGCCCTTGTGTCTTTTGATTTTACCAGTCCTCACTTAGCAAGAACTGAGCCTAATGAGTTCTCATAACATTGAACTATTTGATTTGTTTACTCCTTTCTATTTACCTCCTCTCTATTCTCTTTAACAAGGTTGGGGGGGCGGATACACACTGATTATTTGTAAATAATAGAGAGAATAATTTATGTAAGACTGGAAGTTTGGGCCTTACAGTATAAATAAGTACATTAATCTGGCTTCCTACTTATACCAGGACTCTGCCAATTACACTAGAGTTCAAAAGTTAAAGAAAACATAAGCTTTTTAATTAAAATTAATTTATGAACAACAGATTAAAAAACCCTAGACTATTACAGAAATCAAAACAAACATTTCAGTAAAATTCATTTGGACTAAACTGTCCTAATGCTTCAATTCCCAAGGTAATTTAAAAATGATTTTGATAATAATACTTCATCGTATCAAAAATAAAAGATTATAAATAGCAAGGAAAGAAAGAAAAGAGGATGAAACACTTAAGAATATTCTGAAGTTGGCACATCTGATCTATATCGATTGCATCTGACTTTGATTTTTCCTCAGTTTCACCTTCTCTCTTTCAATATCGGTATACCAGTGCTGTGAAAAATATGGATATTCTAAAGAGATTCAAACAGCAAAACACCAGTGATAACAATTAAAAAATTATGGCTTTCTTTAGCTACTTCCTCAAAACAAACTGGGAAGCCTATGCACTTGCAAACTCCTTTTACAAATAATCTGTACAGCTAGCTCAAATGCAAATCAGGATTCCTTTAAAAATTATAATTTTGGAAACCTAGTATTTAAATTTTTTAAAAGGCAATATAATATTTAAAGAATCTAATTATACCATGAGGCTCAATATTTGTGAAAGATGTTGCTTACAAGTGAAAGAAATAAAAGTTGTCATCGCTTTGGAAATGACCAATCTATGATTATCAACTTCCCTAAATTCTGCAAGATGTTAATAGATTATAAGTTTCACAAGTACTGAATACTACATATATCCCCAATTTTGAGCGTCAACGCACAATAATAAACTGAAAACTGTGAGAAATAATGCAATTTAAAAGACCCCATCTAATACAATGTGGGGAGTACTGCTCCCAATAAAGCTAGGACTAATGGTAATGATTTAAAATAAACAAGGAGGAACAAGTAAGAAATGACTTATTTTGTACTTTTATACTGTAACTTCTAAAACCATTTATTTATGGTTAAAAATGCTTCCTTCTTATGTCAGCACTCTCCAAATAGCCATATGTTAGAAAAGTAATAATTTTACAGTTGGCAGAAGGAAAAGCATATCAAAAGAGAAGTTAATGGAAAACCACAGTAAACCCTGAATCTTTCATGACTTCATAATAAATGACCTCAATTATACTCTCAAGAAAGCACAAGTTTCCTGCTCTATAATTAAGGACATAATGAGAATTTTACTGATAAATCATTTGACGTTGTCTCTTCCCACACAATGCGCTTTCATTTAACCGCCTAAAACAAGCGTACAAAACGAGGAGCATTAAATAAATGGATAGTTTCATTTTTTGCTGAGCAATGCACATGCTCTAGTTTAACATTCAAGATGATCAGAATATTAAGAGAAAGAAGAGGGGGCTATTCCACAAAGAAATCTAAAGCAACATCTAAGAAGGTAACTTGAAAAGTACCTGTCTGTAAAGCATAAAGAGTGTCCCTTACGGTTTAAGTGATCAACAAAGAGCACATGGAAAAAACTGAAGTTGAATCAAAATGGCTCTGAAAACTGAGTTAATATTCTTTCCTGTAGCACCTGGCTTTGGGCACGTTTCTCTGCCATTTGTGGATTGGATCTTAAAAGTTAGGTCAAGCTTGGGTTTCCCTGGTGGCACAGTGGTTGAGAGTCCGCCTGCCGACGCAGGGGACACGGGTTCGTGTCCCGGTCCGGGAAGATCCCACATGCCGCGGAGCGGCTGGGCCCGTGAGCCATGGCCGCTGAGCCTGTGCGTCCGGAGCCTGTGCTCCGCAATGGGAGAGGCCACAACAGTGAGAGGCCTGCGTACTGCAAAAAAAAAAAAAAAAAAAAAAAAAGTTAGGTCAAGCTTGACACAACAAGTTGGATTCTGCTCAAAGCGCCCTGCATCAATCTCCCCCATCTCAAAATCCATGACAGGGATACTGAGTGTCTGATTTCGGGACACTTTTTTCTCTCTTTATAACTTCTAATAAGAGAGATAAAAAAATTATAAACCAGTTTCTGATGCTATACCACAGGTATCTATTTTCCATTCTATAAGCATCTGGTCTGAAAGCAAATAATGAGATGAACAAACGTCAACAACTTAGGTGTCACAGTAATCTAACAGAATCTAGCCACTTCTCCATCTCCCCCAGACTTACATGACCACAACTCCTGTTTGTGAATTAAGCAATAGCACTTATCAAAGACAGAAACACTAAGAACCCAACAATATGTGCCATTAAAGGCCCTTATTAGTAGAAGGCAACCTACACCTTTTAATACTCTCCATGCCTATATACTTTATCTCCTCTAAGTAGGTCATTTGACAGTTGTTGAAGGAACAGCCCATTCTTTAATCACCTAATCCTAAAATGTACTACCCTTACCTTTAAGATATCAAAGGACTGCCAGTTTAAGATATATACAGCTTTTTTAGAACACAATTTGGCAGAAAGTAACAAAAACTTAAATGGGCATACCAAATAACCATTCCATTTCTGGGAATCTATTCCTCAGAAATATTAGCATAAGTGCAGGGGTTATATGTCCAAGGGTGTTCCATGCACCAACACCTATAACAGCAAAAACACTGGAGACAACCTAAATTGCCATCAATAGGGAAACACCTTGCAATTACTAAATAAAAACAAAGTAAATCTGTATATACTGACGTACAAAGATATCTATTGTATACTACTGAGTGAATAATATGTATTATCTGTCATTTTGGTAAAAAAAAAAACCATAAAAAATTATGTGTTTGGAAGTATACAGAAAAAGATGTAGAAAAGATGGGAAATCCAACCGTTAACAGTATATACACCAATGGTGAGTGGGGAGTGGACAAAAAGGAGAACTTATACTTTTGCCTTATATATATCACTACAATTTAGATTTTTCTTACGTAAGCATGTATTACTTCTACTATTTAAAATATCTCAATTTAAAATCAAGTAAAATAAATCATAATTTCAAAGAAATACAAATAGAGGAGTGTGACAATTTCTCTTGAACACACACACCTTTTCTGATGCAATTTGCAAACTTAATCACCTATCAATTTTGGACTAATAATTATAAGAAATCTGTAGCTACTGGAAGTTAGAATTTTTAAAAAAGTCCTTTCATTTTACATGATCTAAATTAAAATCTAAAAAACTGTACTGTGCAACTTTGGATTCATTAGTAATAGCTTATAGCATTTAGTTTAATACCCACTCTTCTCTGATATGAACCTTGTCTCGGTCTTCTCTCACAGGGAATGGAGCTGGGAGGGTGGTCTTAATTCATTTGCACCAAGTATACCCCTGGACTTCTTGACATAGTCCTGTTCTCTGCTAATGTCATAAATGCTAAAATGAAAAAAGAAAAAATTAAATCATAAAGTGAATAGTTCTATTTCAGGCATATCTACTATATAAATAAATGTTTACTGAGCATCTAGTTTGCATTAGGTACAATTTTGTAATGTTTCCCTTCTTTGTCAAGTCTCCAGAGCTAAAGGCTAAATTTGCTGTATAAGAAGTAGTAACACACATAAATTGAAGTGGTTTTCCCCCAATTCTTTAATTTCTAAAGAAAATTTTCTTCGCAGAGATAAACAGGAATCAATTTTGCCTCATTGAAAAAAACCTTTCAAAATGCACAGATTATAGAACCACACCCATGTTCTACTGGCTGGAAATAATAAAATCAAATAGAACACAAATAAAACCTCTCCCCACCCCTAAATAAGTAATATTTGATTCACCCTTCATTAAACAAAACTATTAGTGATGACTATTATGTGCCTAGTACTATGCTATACCCTGCATTTTATCAAGACAAACGAGAAAAAGTCTCTATGATGAAAGTGTCCCGGTGGCCTGGAGATCTTAGAATGCGCTCACAAAATACTCCTAGAGTGAGTGTGTGACCTTTGGAAAGCAAGGGCTGTATCTCCTGGTGACAGTGGTCTCAAAGAGGAAAGCAGAGCTGGAAGTAAAGACCCTCCCAAACCAGATTACACTTGCAACTTAGAAAAGGAGTAGCAACAAAGGCACCATATTTTTAAAAACAATCCTCAGCTTCAGGAGCAGAGGAGGGAACCCTTAAGCCTGAAAACTGCTCTGTTGCATCCGTACACTGGGCTCAAACACATCTTCAGAGCTAGAATAAGATGAAGGCAGGGAGAGGGCATCTTTTCCTTTGTCCTCGGTGAGAAAGCTTTCCCAGAATTCTCTCTGCAGGCACCCCATTCTCAACTCATTGGCCAGAACTGAGTCACACGTTTATTCCTAAAACAATCACTAACCAAAGAGAGTGGAATTACCATAATGAGCTTAGAGTAACTAAGAGTCACACAGCCCCCCACTCTCACCCGCCCAAGCTGCTCCTGAAGCATGGGATCACCCCAAAAGCTAGACAAAATTGTGGTTTGGGGAAGGGAAGAAAAAGGGAGGTGATTACTGGGAAGGCAGTCAACAACATTATCACACTAAGGTCTCAACAAGTTAGTGGTAGGTCTGCACTAGAATCCTGGTCTCCTGAATCCCAATTTAATTCTCCCCTCTTGACATAATGAACGATATAATCAATATTGCTACTTTTTCTAAAGAATCTTAAATATATTCACACAGTTCTACCTCAAATCCTTTTTGAAAAAAGGTGTACTATTATAAAACTATACATGCTATTTTTTGTAAAGTATACTGAATTTCTCAAATAATGAACTGCTTGCAGTTCCTCATGTGTATCGTGTTTCCACCTCTGCATTTGCTATTTCTATTGCCCTGAAAATGTATACACTAGTGCCCTTTTTTGGCTTATCATTTGAATACTTACTTAGATTTCAGGTATCAGTACCTCTCTGAAACCTTTCATGACATATCCCATCTCAATGACACTGGCTGTTGGTATCACTGGCTACCCACTGTATCATGTTCCAGATTCTCCCACATATCTATAGTACTGATTTCGTTATAGATTTTTCTTCCTGCCACTGGATTAGATGAAAAACTTTCTTGACTGGACCTTTATTTTCTAAATACTTTCTCACTCTTTTTGTCTAATTGTTGTGGCTATTCTATTTTTTAGGAGAGTTCTTCAGCTTTATTATCTAATCCTTTCTTGCTTCCTGAATAATTTCTCTCCCTTTTTTAAAAAAAGAATCTCTTCTTTTACGTAAGTTGTATTTTCTCTTTTCTTTTTAAAGATACCACAGTTTACAGATACTTCTATTTCTATTCCACCCATATTCCTGCCCTGAGAAGTACTTGGTACCTCTAAATCCTGAGCCTTTTCCAGATTCTGTGGAGGGAATCGGCTTGCTTCTCTTGTTGGCTTACCTCTCTTCAGCCTTCAGCATTCTCTAATCCACTAAATCATTTAGTAATTGACCACCTTCTTTTGTAGTTTCCCAAATACTGATTTCATTTATCTTCTCCTTTCTCACTCTCTTGATCTTTGTGGATTTATATCTTTACTCTGTTACTATAATCTTAGTGGAATTTCCAGAGGAGTGTACAACTGGAGGTGTCACAGACATAACTGAAGTGTCTACTTAATGTAAGTCTTAATTTCTTCAATCAAAAAATGTGCAATATACCACCTACCATGGTAGCTACTATCACCATTATTTTTATTTTAACTTTTATAATTATGAAGACCTCATTTTATTTACTTATGTATTTATCACAGAACTAATTACATATCAAATCTTCAACAAATATTAATTTTAAAAGAATTAATTTTTAGTGTGTATTAACGCAATAACCATTTACTCAAATACATGAAAAGAACAGTCAAAGTAGATCTTCAACGATTTCTTTCAGAGTATTTATCATGGTTTATAATTACATAATCATAATTATTTCACTAATGTCTATTTACCTAATAAACCAAGCCTTATGAGGACAGGAATCATGTCTGTTTTGTCTACTTGTGATTACCCAGCATCAGCCCAATGCCTGGCACGCAGTGAATGTTCAGTAAATATGTATTTGATAATTAAATGAAAGAATAATACTTATGCAATTTAATCTGTTCCAAAACTCAGAAAAAGAGCTTCCCGATTTTTTTTATAAAGCAGTCAAATGCTAACACCAAAATCTGACAAAGAAAATACTAAGAAAGGAAACTATAGATCTCACGAATATTGATACTAAAATCCTAAAATATATGTATTGGCAAAGGGAATCCATCAGGACACTAATATAATAACAGAAGTCAATTAAGGTACATTTTAGGAATGTATGAATTGGTTCAATAAATAGGAAATCCATAAATTTAACTAACCACATTAACAGGTCAAAGTTATCATGAGGGGCTGCTGGAACATGGGATGAGGGAGGAGAGCCACATGTCAGACTGTCCAAAGGAAGTTACTATATACTTCTTTCCAAACAGATGACTTAGATAAGTTTTTGTTGCTGCACAGTATTTTTTTCATTTATGTAGTATTATTTTGGCCATACTTAATCTACAAAACAAATTGATGCTTCCAAATAAAAGAAAGCTGTTCATTTAATGTAACACAGAAAAAATCCTACCATAAGTTGTTTAGGGGAAAGAAAAGCTGATAACAAAGGAGAAGTATGTATATATATACACAAAGTCTTAAGAACATATACTATGATTTAAACAATGGTCATCATCTGTATAATGCTTATCTGATGTTTTTCTTGTTTATTTGATTATGCGCCCACCACTAGATTATTAGCTTCATGAATACAGGAATTTATCCTTTTCCATGCTGTACCCCAGTGCCCAGAACAGTG